>NW_004524581.1:2121517-2143871 GCF_000260255.1 Octodon degus | reverse complement strand
GTGCTGGGATTATAGGCCTGTGCCACCACTCCCGGTCTCCACAGCTGGTTCATGCTCTCAGGGGCAGGGCCTACGCTGCATGTGGCACCAGGGATAGAATCCTGGCCCCTACGCTTGCCTAAGCAGGCTCTTAGTCTGCTGAGCTATCTGGCCGGCCCACCATTTCCTACCTATAAAACCAAACACACGAAGCAACAAAGCTGTAGCAACATCTCTCTGTTGAATCTCTATAGCGCACTGGATAAAAAACAGGCTCTTTGAGCTTGAGATACTGAGTCGTTTCTTTATAATCAGTTAAGATCGCCTTCCTTCCTTCCACCTGCCTAATGATGCAGTTCCTGTCTCAGCATCCCCAAAGCCGGTCCCGTTCTTTGAGAGGCCTCTCACCAGCAGCGCCCGGCCCTCTCTTCCTCCTACTCAAACTCAGACGTCTGGCTCTCATGTTACTCTGTTTCTGGAGCCCTCTGGAGCAGAACCCTCTCTTCTAGCCTCTATTCTTCCCAGGAATTTTGTTCATACTTTGTAGCTTCTCATGTTAACGTTTGGGTTATGAGTTAAAACCAAGAGGAACACAACTTTCCTAAGCATCTTCATATCCCAGATCACCCAGCTGGGGTATGGTTTGAAGCTTACACTGGCTCCTTACTTATCGCCTCTCAGCTCTAAATTCAGTCTTCTGGACCTCTGGGTAAATAGATGGGGCCATTTAATTCCCCCCCCCCCCACTATCTACTTCTTAAACCTGGCCAGTAGATGGCGTAGGAGACTCCCTACCAGAACAGAAAGTTTCGCAGCCCGACTCCAGGGCACTTCGTGGTCTCCAGCCAACTTCCCCGGGGTGGTTTTACATGAATAGCTTTTCCAGGAACTGTGTAAGCTTTCTGGCACAATTTTCCTGGCAAGGAAGCACCGCTGCTGTCATTCAGCAAGGCTGTGCTCTGATGGCTGTGCTCTTTCCAAATGGGTGTAATGTTGTCCCCACAAGACACTTGACCGTGGCGTCCAGAGACACTTGGTGAGCGTCACACTGAGAAAGTGGAGTCGCACCATTTAATAGTAGAGGTCGGGGTTCTATCAATCATCCTGCGGTGTACAAGACACAGAAAGCCAAGTATCTGGCCCCAAACGGCAGTAGCACGGAGCTGCAGGAACCCTGCTCCCAGCAGGATGGGTGGGGATGGAAAAAAGAGGAAAGAATGTGTGTGCGTGGGGGGGGGGGGTCTTCTTTGGTTGATGTCTTATAGGAACAGAGCTACTGATCACTCCTTTTTCTTTTGAGTAGAATTAATTTGAAATTCAATTCCATGAATGTACTTAAGCTCAACTGATATGCTATCATTTTCCTGGAAACTGATAAGGTAATTTTTTTTTTTTTTTTTTACCAGGAATTGAACTCAGGACTCTGCGCTGGCCAGGCAAGCTCTTGTTCTACGGAGCTAGCTCCCCAGCCCTCAGGTAAACTTTTTGATAATGTGTTCTTTTTCTTGATTCTAAGGTCCTAGAAAGCCTCTCTCTCTCTCTCTCTCTCTCTCTCTCTCTCTCTCTCTATATATATATATATATATATATATATATATATATAATTTCTATATATTACAACACTGATCCTACATTTCCACACAAAATAAAATCCTGACCTGGTGCTTGTTGAATAAGGGTGTTTGGGTTTCCCATCTGGGTGTTCTAACATAAAGTAATACAGGTGAAAAAGCACCAACACAGACATCATGAACCTGGTGTTGCAATTCCACTCTCTTCACTAAAAAGTCTGGAGACTATTCCATCTGTAACTCACTTTCATGGTTCTGAACTACAGTAAAAGGTTTGGAAGAGAAAGTTTTCAAACTCTCATTCCATTCTAAAATTCCAAGTTTAAACAAATGTCTTAGAATACACGAACACAAATTACTGTTTAATAATAACAATTAAGAAGGATGGACAATGAGACTTTAGTGTACCTGATATTTTTGGGCTGAGAGTTCATCTCCAGTAAAATTAAGCTGATGTTCAAAAGGGATTGAAAGTGAGGGCCGTTGGGCAAGATGGTGGAGCTGAAACTTTGTGACTAAGACTGCATTGTCCATAAAGTTAAAAGATTTATTGCTTGGCCTTTTGTTGTAGTTAGGGTTTGCAAGGGAATAGAAGTGGTGCTCAAGGTGTAGACCAATGCACCCCAGAAGAGAATAGTGTCCACCTCTGTGACAGGGAGGAACCAAGCTCTTCCTCCAGTGACAACAGCCAAGTTTGTATTAGAGAAATCAGCTATGACTAGCTTCTCTAAGAAAAACCAGCAGCGTGATATCTTCCCTGCCTGTTCTCTTTTTATGACATTCTGGCACAAATCCCCAGGGGGTCTTCCATGCCCACAGGCTCACTGACCCTGGCCAGCTGGGACTTCCCACTCAGGCTGGCTGACACTAGTGAGCTGCCCTCAGCCTTTCACAGAAGTAGTCTGTCAGGCCCTCTGTGTGAGTCCTCTTTCTTCATTCTCTTCCATGGCTCTTTCTGATGGATCTAGTCACTCCACACTTTGTCCAACAACATTTTTCAACAAAGTGTGTCAAATTTTGACCCACGGCCCATCAGCACACTAGAGGACTGGCCTTTAACACTGAATAGACTGGCCTTTAACACTGAATCTGCCGACAGATTAGAGCTGGAAACTACCCACATAATCAGGAAGGAGGTATGCTGCATAGCATCTACATGTTAGCCGCAAAATCCTGTGAAGAGCTGATACCTGGAATGGGTGGATTGGCTCTGGATGTGACTACTGAGTCTCCTGCAAGACATGCGGTGGGAGGAGGGCAGCTACCATGATACAGCACGAGGTGGGCACAGCTGAGGAAGAATCATCCCCCTTTCCCAGGCTCATGACTTTAAACCCCAATTATTATCTGTGAACACATTCCTTTTTTAAGGAAATTTGCTTCTTTTGTAGTTAGATCATGCTCACTAAAGGCATGCTGCAAATCAACGCACATCATTATACTAAAACCATATAATGTCTTTCTTTTGGATTTCATCTCGTCTGCTTAATAAATACCTTTTGAAAAGCACAGCAGTCAATAACTGCTCCATTCAAACAAGAAAAGACAAGTCCAAATAATCTCAGCTGACGCCAGGCACATTTGTTTTCTTGCAATCATCCTTACATCACCCCAGATTTCTTTCTAGAAAGTGACCCAAAATGACACCTACTTAGGCCATAAGAAAGGCTGAGGCTGTAAAATATTTTAATGTTACTGCCCTATCAGTCAAGCAACTTGACCACACACAAAGTGATGTGCACAGTCCCTGCAGTGGACAGCGCCCGGCTCCCTGGAGGACACAGGTGACCTAGGTGGGCAAATTACCACTCTCACGTGATCCTCTGTGATACTGACCCAGTTGGTGGACTTAATGTATTGTCTTGTTTTGTTTGTTTGTTTGTGTACATGATCTCACTAGGCTGCTCATACTCATAGTGATCTTCCTGTTTTCAGCCTCCCCAGCGCTGAGATTACAGGTGTGTGCCACCAGTCCCAGTCTCAGTCAGTGGCTCAGCATGCCCTAGAGGAGGGGCTGGGGATAGAACCCTGGTCCCTGCACTTGCTTTAGCAGATGCTTAGTCTGCTGAGCTATCTTGCCTGCTCTCATGGGCTTAGAATTAACAACACCTGAGGGGTTTGCTGTCCTCAAATACTCCCTCCCCCATTCCTCCTCTCTACCCTGGCCATTTCTGAAAACTATTATTTTGGATTTTCATGATTTTTCAGTCTTTGGGAATATTCATCAAAATGCAAATAACTCTTGTTGAGAATTCTTAATTTCTAATTAGCTGTTACCAAAATGAATGGAAAGCCTACAGCAAAGTCCTAGAGAATGAAAATAGAGGTAAGAGGTGAAGATATATTTTTTAAAGAATCACAAGGATAGGTGAGGTCATTGTGAGGGCAACAGCAATGGGTAATGCCTGCAGGAGGGTAAAAGGGAGGCAGACACAGACAACAGGCAGGATGTCACTTAAGAAGCCAGATAGACAGATGCTCTTGGGAGCATTGAGACAGTGAGTGTCTGACAAGCCGGCCCTTCAGATAATGCTTTGAGCACTTGTTTTGTTGAAAAGACAGGCTGATGGGCTAGCCAGATAGCTCAACGGGCTGAAGTGCCTGCTTAGACAAAGTGCATAAGCTGGGGTTCGATCCCAGGGCCTGCTGTGCTGGCCCCGCTCCCGGCTGTGCTGAGACAGTGATTGAGACTGGGCATGGTGGTGCTGAAAACAGGCGGATCCCTAAGAGTCTGATCTGTGTAGTGAGATCCTGTACTAAATACAAGCAAAAAAGAAAGAAAGAAAAGACAGGCTGGGACAGCATGAAGGGACATCTGGGTGGAACTGAGATTGTTCAATTCAAGGGTCAGCAAGTTATGACCCCTAAGTCAGACTCAGGGCATTGTCAGGTTTTCATATGGCCATGAGATAAAAAAGATTTTTTGCATCTTTAAATGGTAAGTATATGTAAGAATGTACAATACACATTGATATATAAAAATAACATAGAATTCAATTTTTTTTCTTTCTTTTTTTTTAATTTTAGGGAAGGGTCTACAGGGTGTTAAGGATCTCCCTACTAGATCAGTCTCATAGTAATCCACCTGTTTACAGCCTCCTAAGCACTGCGATTACAGGTGCACACCACCACACCCAGGCTCATGCCAGTGTATTAACAAGTACCCAGCTGTAATACTCCAACTTCAGTTCAGGTACTGAGGAAGTCTTCCCTTTATCAAGTCACTTGACCGTCTTTATGTCCAACTGCCTCGGTGACCTGTTTGGTGCTCCATGGTTCTTGAGAAGATCCATAGTCTTACAAGCTGTTCCCTGACCATGAGCCTAGTGGTGGAAATCTTGTTATTCTTTGAACTATATGGCATGAAGTTGCCTATTATAAATCAAATAAAGAGCTCTGGAATTTGAAAACTTGAACTGTGGTCCCCCAGACCTCACTGATCTACAGAGAAAATCAAAATTTTCAGACTGCTACTTGCAAAGTCCTACATGCCTATGTTTAATAATTCCTTCTAATTTTATCATGTTATGCCCCATCACAATATATTTTCTCTAGACTGCTTGCTGGTTTCCACTTTGTAGACTTTATCTCACTAATGAAATACACCTCAAGATATGAAATACCAGAATATCACTGATAGAAAGGACTGAGGGGCAGCCAATGTGTAAGTCATTCTTCATGTTTTCTGGAGCTCACATATAGACTCCGGAGTCACCTGTAGTGACTTAGATGTGCAGAGAAGAGTTCTAATACCCACAGCAGTCGGGGAGATTCTTATCTCTTTTCTGGTTTATTTTACTTAATCAATAGACTTGGTAATACAAAAGTTTAAAAGGTGACATTTCAAAGACATCATGTTAGTTTGATATTATCCAATGTAGAGTCAAAATAATTAGCATCCCATATGGCATGAGAATTGTCCAATCAGAATGGACACTGGTGCTGCTGCTTGCCAGCTGTTGCCTGTTTTGCTAGCAGAATTAAGATGTACCACATCCTGGAATTGACATCAGATGTTCGGGCAGCCAACCAGAGAAGAAACACATGGAGATTAGACTGCCGTGATGCGGAAGCCAGTGAGGCCATGCGTCAGAGGTCACCCAGTGATCGAGAATAGAATACTATTTTCAGGTGCCCCTGGGAGATGCAAATACTAGTAAAACTTTCTTTTTTCATGTATTTAGTATGGTGTCCACAGGGTCTCACTACACAGATCGGCCCTGTAGTGACCCTCTTCTTTTCAGCCTCCCAAGCACTAGGATTATAGGCATGTACCACAATGCCCAGTCTCAGTCTCCATATCAGCGCACCCTGGGGGCAGGCCTGGCACAGCACACCGGGGATCGAACCCTGCTCCCTGCATCTGCCTAAGCAAGTGCTTTAGTCTGCTGAGCTATCTGGCTGGCCTAACTATGAAATCTTAAAGTGTGATAAAATTTACTGTCCTAGTCAATGATCAGAATGGTCCTCAATGTGTCAAAAATTAATTCTTTTAGTAGAACTTTCAGTTACATGACGAGTTTCTATGACCATATGGAAATATATGCTCCAGAATTGACTATGAAGCACAACTACTTATTTTAATTTATTTTATCAGATTCTAAAATAAGGAGTACCAACTTTAACAACTTGTATTTATATACTTATGAAATTTACTAATAGAGATCAATTGCTATGTTAGATGTTTTCTAGAGAATTTTCTTTTTTACTTTTTTTTTTTGTTTTGTTTTGTTTTTTTGTGGTTCTGGGGATTGAGCTCATGACCCTGAGCTTGCCAGGCAAGTGCTTATTCTACTGAGCTATCTCCCTGGTCCCGAGAATTCTCTTTGTGTGTGTGTGTGTGTGTGTGTGTGTGTGTGTGTGTGTGTGTAGGGTCTCATTGCACAGCTTGGATTCATAGTGATCCTCCTGTTTTCAGTCTCCCTAGTGGTGGGATTACAGGCATGCGCCACCACACCCAGACTCCATCACCAGCTCAGCACTCCCGGGGATGGGCCAGAGTGACATGCGATGCCAGGAATCAAACCTTGGCCCCTGCACCTACCTAAGCAAGCACTTAGTCCTCTGATCTATCTCGCTGGCCTGGAGAATTTTCAAAATTTTGAAATCACCAGAAAAATTAAGATAATGAGTTGATTGCAGGACATCAATCCGCAGGGAATGCCTTCTGAGGAAATCATGTACCTGTTTATCATTTTCTCTTTTGTCAGAGAGCATTTCTTTTGGCATGTGCACGATTAGTCCCAGTAATGTTCTTTTGCTTTCCCTCTGGAACAATAAAGCTTACACTGGCTTACATAATACAGCAGCTCACCTGGAAATTTGAGAAGGATGCTGTCTTGCCGACAGTCCTAATGTCTGCCATATGTATGCATGCGATGAAGCCTTGGTGCTCCTCTAATAGGACATACATTAAGTATTACCAACAAGTCTCTATCAGGATCTTTAGCTACTATTTTCTTATTATTTTTTTAAGCTGTGCATTCAACATTTGGTGGGAAGCCCAACTTCTCTACTAAGACAAGAAAAATGTATTTCTTGAGCCAAAGGGCATTTGCCTGCCCAGGTATGTATGTATGTATGTATGTATGTATGTATCTATCTATCTATCTATCTATCTATCTATCTATCTATCTATCTATCTATCTGTGTGTGTGTCTGTCTTAGTTACTCTTCTCTTGTTGTTGGGACAAATACCTGACACTCAAGCTTAGGAAAGGAAAGGTTTATTTAGCTCACGGTTTCATGGTTTATAGCAGCCTGAATTACATAGCAAGACCTCAAGACACTGCCATCCCACGCTACAGGGTCTGGAGCTGGGGTACCACCGTGTCCAGGATGATCTGCTCCATACCTTCAAGAGAGGCCACGGGGGAGGGGGGATGGGGGACGACGACAGGCTGTCAGTTTAAAGGTTGGTGCCTCTCTGGCCCTGCCCCTCAAGCCCCGCCCTGGTCCTCGGGCCCCACCCCTCGAGCCATGCACTGCTCCTCAAGCGCAAGCGCCCCGTGATCTACATGAGGCTTTGGGGGGGGGGGCAACTAGATACAAACCATTACACTATCTATCATCTATCTTTTATCTATCATCTATCATCTATCTTCTGTCTATCTATCTGTCTATCTATCTATCTATCTATCTATCCATCTGTCTTAAGGAAAACTGCCAAATGAAAGAGATTCTTAAGCCCTCCTTAAAACAGGAAGAACACGGCTTGTAATTGTTTCCTCCATATCTGGCACTGTTGCCTGCATCTTTATTCTCAGGCCAAACCAGACCTGCCCTGAAGGCATCCTGAGCAATGTCCCCCCCCAAAAAAAAAAAAAAAATCCTTCTATGTAAACTAAATTGTTTGATTTTTCAAACCAATTTTATAATTTAGATAATATCCCACCACAGAAAGGGAAATTTAGGATTTGATTAATTTGCCCATATTCTGGTACAGTCAAGATTCAGATATTGTCCTCTGCTTGACAGCCACCCCTTCATACACTGCTGCACTGGAACACTGTATAGTCCTAGGTTTGGAGAAAAATTACAATCAGAAAATATCTGATGCTGTTCTATCCCTTACAGCTCCAGTTGATTAAAGTGAAGGAGCAAGACTCAATGACTCACAAAGTACTACTCAAGGCTGGGCCATACATTTACCATGAAACCATACTGAGCTGTTAAATCCTAGTGGACTTCCATCTCCTCTCCTGCAAAGTACCCTATCTACTTTCCAGGAGAAATGTCACCGATGTGACAGTCTGTAAATTACAAAAGTCCAAAGAGCTCTAAGTAGCTATGATCAGCCCTCAAGCAGGCAGCCACCACCCTGCCACCATGCATTCAATCCTGCCCCACATGTTTCTCAGCTTCATGCTTTCAAAGCAAGATTAAAGCTGTCTGAGTTTCCAGAACCTTCCTCATCTAAACCACAGTATTTCTCTACAATCTTTATGTCTCTTTTATTGGTATTTTAAGAAAAAAAAAAATTTAAGCCTTGGTTGCATGTCTTCCTAGTAATCTTCCCTTGCTTGCCCTCAATTTCCTCCCTGGTGAGTCTGTTTCTATCAGTATTCACTATGTTAGTTAATTGGTCCTCACTGGACACAATAGCCAACAGCCAGCAGTTACAGGAGGTAAGGTTTATTTTGGATCACAATGTCACAGTAGGTTGGCTGCACAGCAGGGCAGCCTGGCAGATGGGCGTGGCACAGGAGGGCAGTTCATGGAATGCCATTCAAGAAGCAGAGAGCTGGGCCAGCGAGATAGCTCAGTGGGCTAAAGTACTTGCTGAGGCAAGTTTAGAAACCGAGGCTCAATCTGCAGCACCACATGCTGGACCAGCCCTGTCCCCAGGGCTGGCTGTGCTAGCCACATAGTTTAGGTGTGGTGGCACATGTCTGTGATCCCAGCGCAAGGTAGGCCGAAAGCAGGAGGATCACCATGAGTCCAAACTGCAGCAAGATCCTGTAATGACCAAATACATTGAAAGAAAGAAGAAAAGGAGGAAGAAGAAGAGGAGGAGGAGGAGGGGAAGAAGGAGGAGGAGAAAAAGGAGGAGGAGGAGGAGGAGAAGGAGGAGAAGGAGGAGGAAGAGGAAATCAAGAAGAAGAAGAGGAGGAGGAGTAGTTGGAGGGAGGGAGGAGGAGAAGGAAGAGGAGGAAGAGAAGAAGAAAGAGGAGGAGGAGGAGGAAGAGGAGAAACCTACCGGCAGTAGGGAAGAGACAGCCAAGATGATGGCCCCAGTGACCCACATCTTTGGATCACATCCCACCTTCCTACAAGAAGTGAGCTACAAGCCCCATGATCCAGTCACCTTTGGAAGCCCCACCTGAGAACACAAGGGTCTAGGGGGACATCTGTTCTATTTACAGGTATGTTGATAAGCATCATAAGGAAACTCCAAAAGCATAATATGGTTTGTCCCACATCCCTTTCATTGTACCTTTCTTCCTCTCTTTATTTATTTTTGCATTTACTCTACGTATTTTGATTAACATGCAATTGTTTTCATTTATTTGGTACAATATGACATTGTAACAAATTTAAACTGCAGCTTGGCTAAATCAAAGACACCAAGTCCTTTACTGAACTTTTAGTTTTATGAGACTTTGAAATTCACTATTTTCTGTATATAAAACATTATTATCCACTACAGTCAGCATGCTGCCCTAGATACAAGATCTGAAAACCTATTATTGTTCTGTGCCTCTGAAACTTTGTATCCTTGTATTAACGATGCCTGAATTCCCTCCCTTCTTCTCCCATCAACCTCTGTTAATCATTCTTCTGTTCTGTTCTGTTCCACTTTAACTTATTCTGTATTTAAGTGAACTCAATGGCCATCTTTCTTCACTTGCCATATTTTATCATAACATTCTCCAGACTCAATCATGTTGTTGCAATGACAAAATTTTACTCTTTTTTAGGGCTGAATACTATTCAATTACATATGTGTACATTGTTCATCTAATGGTGGACACATATGCTGTTTTTACAAATGGACTATTATGAATAACACCGCAAGGAACGTAGAATAATTACCAATTATGTGGCTTTCAATTTCTTTAGATATACATCCAGTTGTAGCATTGCTGGGTTATATGGTAATTCTATTTCTGATTATTTGGGGGAGTCTGAAGTCTGTTCTTCATAATGGACACAGTAATTTACACTCCCACCAAAAATGTGTAGGAGCTCTTCCTTTTTATACCCTCCAATACTCATCCCTTTTTTAAATTTAATTTTGAAGTTGTACATAAAGCCTGCACACATTAATGGGGCAAGAGATTCAGGCATAACTTTTGTAATGATCAAGTCAGATTAAGCATCTCTATCTCTTCAAATGCTTATCATTTCTTTATGGTGAAAGCATTCAAAATCCTTTCCTCTATCTTTTGAAATAAATATATGGTACATAATTATCTAGGACATCCTAGTATATAGTAATGTACTGGAATTTGTATTCTTGCCTAAGTATAAATCATACTGCATCTGATTTATTTAAATTAATTTATTTGGTACAGGCTCTCACTACGCAGCTCAGACTCATAGTGATCCTCCTGCCTCAGCCTCCCCAGTGCTGGGATTTCAGGTATGCACCACCATTCCCAGCTTCCATGGCCAGCCCTGTGTGGGGTCAACACAGCATGTAGTACCAGGGATTGAACCCAAGACCTTGCACTTGCCAGGCAGGTGCTTAGACCACCAACCTATCTTCCCAGCTTGCATCTAATTTCTGAGCAGCCAGCTTGTCCTTCCTATTGATATAATTTGTTCTGGCATTCTTCATTTTTAAAGAAGCTTCATAAATGTGAATTTATTTTTCTGTTTCTTTAATGTAGACATTTAATGTTCTTTGCTCCTGAAAGCTTTTCTTGGTTTTAGAGAGTTGCCCCAGAGTGCCGTGTGTGACCTGCCCCCAAGGCATGCTGAGACAGTGATTGAGACTGGGCGTGGTGGTGCATACCTGTAATCCCAGCACATGGGAGACTGAAAAGAGGAGGATCACTATGAGTCCAAGCTGTTTACTGAGACCCTACAGACCCTGTACTAAATAAATTTAAAAAAAATTCCAATGCTTCATTTTGTTTTGCTCCAGTGTCTGTTCTTCCCGTCTGCCCTCTAAGTGAGTTACCCAGAGTCTATCCCTAGTCCTTTTCTATTCTTCTCTATTCCTTTAGGTAACCATCAAATCTAGTGGCTCCTGTGGTTAGCGCTCTGTAGGTAACTTAAATTAATCTTAAGTCAACTCTAACAAGAGTTCTTGTCCAACATTTCTTAGCTATTTCAGAACATAACTCCTCAAATGTCTAACATTATAGTTCAAGTTCATTAGATCCTGGGTGGAATGCCACTGTGTCCCAACCCAATTCTCTTTCTGTGTCCCTTTTATGCCTTTGATATCCTGATTCTATCCCAATTTCTCTTTCCTGTTTACATTCAGCCAGATCTTAAATTCTCTAGCTTTGCCTCTTAATTATATCCTCCCTATTAGTGTGATCGTCAGCTGCATTCAGCACCTTACCCAGATACTCTGCCTCCACCCTCGTCCTCTGATTCACCTTTCACAGCACTCTCATATTGGTCTACCAAAGACGTCATAATGGTGACACTATGTGGCCACATAAAATTAGCAGAGTGGTGCTTGTCCCAACCTCCAGCACCCTCAATGAGCCAACACTAACACGCTTGTGCATTTATTTGCTACAGCACCTCTCCCAAATGCGCTTACAAAGCCCCTCACTCCTGCCAGCCCAGCAGCAATGGCTTTCTATTTCTATCTGAGTGTGGCTTGCTGTGTTGATAGTGTTTGTGTTGTCATTCGTGTACTTTCAGATCCCCATAAAGACACCGTTACTTCCTGATTATCCTCAGCAGTCTTGTTGCAGATTCCCTTAAACCGTTCTCCTGGAATCTTCCTGCTTCTGTCCTAGCTGATGGTTATTTTTGCATGTGCCACATTTCTAATGGACAGGAACTCTCAAAACAAGCATCAGCACTGCGTTTTGGATTCTTTCTTACTACAATGTCTAGTAGATACACAGCCTCGGCGAAGTGAGTTAAACAGAGCAAAGCATGAATGGATATTTGTTAATTCTGGGAATCAGTCAAAAAATAATAACCATTGCAGAGATATTTAGGGATGTTACTGTCTTTTGGCAGCTGTGTCACTGCTCTGGCTCTAGTGGTCCAACACAGACAGACCTCAGAATTAAGGTTTGCAAATCACATGAGATCCTTCCCTCAGAGGACCTGAGATCAGCATCTCAAACCATCATCCTGAGCCAACCCATCTGGTCCCTCGGTGTCATACCACACTGTTATGGTTTGTGTCTAGTAGTCCCCCCAAAGCCTCATGAAGTCTTGGGACAACTTCTGGAGTTTGTGATTGATTATCATTAGTGTGCATGCTGTACCTGCCCTGGGACAGCTAGTTTGCATTACAGTGTATGGAGGACTGAAAGGCTGGCTAGGTGCTGCCCCTCCCTTTGCTCTCTGTTCTTTGGCGCCACCAGGAAAGGCTGCTCTTCGCCCTGTGTCTCTCTGCCTTGGAGCTGGCCAAGTATGGACTGAAACCTCCAGTAAATGTGAGCTAAATAAACCTTTCCTTCCTTAATTTGAGTATCGGGTATTTACCCCAGCAATGAGAGAAGAGTAACTGAGCCGCACACGGGTGTGCAATGCCTCCTGAAGCTACCATGGGCCCCTTACGTTTCTTGGCATCAGGCACTTGGTTTATTCTGTTAAACTTCTCCATATACACTGCAATGAGAAAACCCATTTTCTTAGAATAAATGCATGTTAACCACATTCTTTAAAAGTCAAAAATCTTAATGCTTATTTGACACATAAGACATCCAAGTAGAGAAAATAGCAACTCCAAATCGAATAAAGAAACAGGGCTCATGAAGCCAACTTTTAATTCCTCTAAATAATGCCCATGTCTAAAACTGATTCTTTCTTCAGAAATGTCCTCCCTAAATGCTTCTATTATACAAATCTCAGGAAAGAGAAAGTGAAGAGAACTAAAACATAATAGTAACAATAATAATAATAATTATTATTATTAATATAAAAATAGTACAATTAGCTAAGATGTGAGCAAAGGTACTCACACTTAATGTTTTAATCACATGTTCCAGTTAATCCTCAAAATCTCCCTGTGAGTTTGCCTTGTCCCACCCCACAGACGTGCGAGCCGCGCTGAAGCCAGCAGGGGCTAGGTACCTTATTAAATACTGCAAAGCTAGTGGGGCAGAGCCAGCCACTTCCTAGAAAAATGTGTGATGAGGATCAAATATAGAACTCCTCTTAAATTGCAAGATTCAAAACAAGTTATCATAGCTCCGTAAATAGATGTCTAATTCCACAAACACATAATTATTACTGATCCGAGTGTACAACGGGGTAGTGGGGTGGGGAACTCACTCTCTGTCGATGACCAGGCAGGTCACGGCTTCCGCAGCAATGACGTTGGCTGTTCTCACGTCTTCCCTACAAGGAGAACAGAGACATTAGGGTGAATCTGTTCATGCGGAAAGCAAGCTTTTATTGAAATCAATTTAGGAAGCACGTTATGTAAGCCCTTCTGATTTATACGCTCCTGGGTGAAAGCTTTACTCATATCACACATTTCTTTATCCCAAGTAACCGCATCACCCTTGTCATTAATCCCGCAGAGCAATAATATAGTTGCTCAAGTTTAAAGTTTCACTTAGAGAAGTGGAGCAAAATTTTATTTCAACATTGCTTGGGCTCCCCAAGCGTGCTTGAATGAACTGGAAATGATGACGTTTGTAATGGGCATGAATGGATGGAAGTTTTTAAAGAATCTGAACATGTATTTCTTGTGTATAAATTTGTCATTGTGTTATTAAAAACATTGGTCTCCTTTAATTAGTTTCTTAACTTAGAGATCCAGATTTTATATAGCTAAACTTTTAGCAATTTGTGGTACACAATTATTCGTCTATATCAGAGTTTATGGTTCCTCAAGAATACATGAAAACTGTCACACTGATTGAAATATATAAAAACTGTCTCTTAAAATGCATTTAATTTTCTTGCAATGTACTTACCAAGTTCTTAGACTTTAAATATTTGTCCTAATATCTTTTTTTCCAATGGTCAAAGGTAGATTTAAGAAATTAACATCCACAATTGATGTTGCATCTACTAAAAATTTAATAGTATCATTTCCACATTAAGTGGTATGTGAAAAAAATCATCCTTTTGCATAATAATACTATATCTAAAGTAAATAATTAATTATAAATATGTTTGGAATACATTGTAAACATAAATGAACATGAGACAATATACTGACGTTTTTTATGTATTTGGTACAGGTTCTCACTACACAGCTCCTATTCATAGTGATCCTCCTGTTTTCAGCCTCCCCAGCACTTGGATTGTAGCATGCACCACCACACCTGGTCTCTGGTGCTACCACAGCATACGCTGCAGAGGATCGAACCCCCATCCCTGAACTTGCCTAAGTAGGCATTTAGTCCATTGAGCTATCCCACCAGCCCAATACAGTCTAAAAATCATAAAACATCATGTGTTTCTAATAACAGGCGTTGAAAGTCCTGAAAATAAGCATGCTCACAGTAAACTTTTATATTTCTCAAACATACTAAACTCTGAAAAGCACTCCTGGATTCGGTATTTTTACACTGATCTCTCTGACTTTCATTGGTGTTACATCATGCTGTCAAGGTTCTAGAGATTTTTTTTACCCCCCGGAACCGGGGATTGAACTCAGGCCCTTGCGCTTGTCAGGGAAGCATTTAGTCTACTGAGCCATCTCCCCAGCCCAGGTTATACAGATTTTATATAAACTAAGATTCAGCATTTGGTAAAGCAAGTTATCTATCTCCAAGACAGTAATTCAGAAAGTTTTTGATACAGCCTTTAAAGTAATGCTTTCTACTTCTAAAGAAACCTATATTGGGATTCTACTGGAGCTGTACTACATTTACTCACTGAGCTCAAGGGGACTTCTTTCTGATGATATTGATTTTCCATGCAAGAACATGACATGCCTTTCCCGCATTCAGATTTAGTGTTTTAAATAATATTCTATCATTATTTTCACTTGGAGCCTGACAATTATTCAGGGTGTTGTATAGCAAATTTCTCTTCCTAGTGGCATTCCTTTTACATTTCTTTCTCTCATTGGTTGAACTATTGGCAAATAAACCTCTCATGAGCAAAAACACCTCAGATTCTCAGTCTCTCCAGATTGAAAATTTCTATTATAATCTCACCAATTCCCAGAATGATCCTCTCAATGCCACCACTGCATTCTCTGCCTTCCAGCCAAACTGGCCTCCCTTCAGTGACAAAACTTCCACGACCTTCCTGCCCTGAGCTCTTCATGACACACTGTGCTCAGTCCGCGGAAGTGCCTCTCCACACACCTGCCTTGTTCTCTCCTGTGTATTCCTCAGATCACAGCCTGGGTCTCCTTCCTCAGAGAGCTCATCCTGGATTAACTAGACCAGAGGCCCTGTGTACCAGGTTCACGACCCTGCATAACTCCACATGAAAAGTGCCTGTCATCATTTGTAATCAATACATTTGTCTGTGTAGTCCCTGGATTATTGAGACTATTTCTCTCCCATTGACCCATACTCAGGCAGGGACTGTGTCTAGTTTTGATCCCCATTTTATCCCCAGATTCCTAATATGTTGGAAGGACATTGCAAGTGTGCCCTGCAAGCTCGGCCCAGGTACCATGTCTGAGTCCTGGAGCGGCTGAGTCGGTCTGAGGCCTTAGTGTCACTCTACCTTGATGTTAAACCCACCTGTGTCACTCATGAGCTGAGTAAGGCTCAATCTCCTCACCAGTACAGTGGGAATGGTATGAGTTCCCATTCCCTGCATGGAATTGACTGAGATAGTCAAAGAGAAGCTTATCATAGCACCAAACACTCAGAAAGAGAAGTCTTTTCTGTCTATTACTTGTAATTCTTTCATGTCCAACATCACCTGTCATGTCTGTCCTCATGGAGGCTTTGCCTGGTATTTCATAAAGAGCTCTCCTACCCAGGAATAAAGGGGGGTTTTCTTTTTGTTCCACAGAAATAGACAGGATCATCTCAAGTTCAGCAGTGCTTTCTGAGTTGAAATTTTTGTTGAAGTGAGCAGAACAGGCAGCAAACATCAGGGATACGCACTGAATCCTTCACAAACTGATGTGAATGGCTTCTTTCTTTCTTTCCTATCTTTTTTTTTTCTTTTCTTTTGTTTTCTATCAGGAATTGAAATCAGGGCTTGGCACTTCTCAGGTGGGCATGGTGCTGCTAACCTCTATGCCTGGCCCCCTGAATGGTTTATTTCTTAGGCTATTGCCTATGGTGGCATAAGTTACCACAAACTACTGATGGCCTTTGAACAAGAACAAAACAAAACATCTCAGCATCACATCTTTATAGAAAACATTAAATTTCACTTTCACTAGATATATCTCCTTTTTGATCATTTAGATATTAACAGAAGCTTTAAAAAATTATGCAAAAAATAATGTTTCAGTTTGAATATGCTTTCCATGTATATAAATTTTTAAAGGATACTTATTAGATTTCGAGTACTTTAAGATTTTAGGATATTTTAATGTCTAAATGGGGTATACTTTTAAAATTCAAGTTCAATTCTGGCTACCCTGCACCCATGGGACCTGTCAGTCCAAACCCAGGCACAGCATGAGTGAGATCCAATTCTGACCAACTGGGACACCCACACCAACCGCACAGCCTCCCATCCCCCATGCCTGTCAAGTGAGTGAGAACATCTGCTGAATTCTTGGGAACCACGGATCCAGCTCTAGCACAGGCAAGGTGAGTATGCTGAAGAGATTCCCCTCTCTCCTTCTCACACTTCTCCCCTTCAGACTCAGCTCAGGCCTGGCATACAGGACTGGGGTGAAACTCTGCAGCTGCAGTCCCTGCAGAGAGAGTAGGGGACAAAACCACTCAGCTACTCCAGGAGCAGAACATCTTGCCAGAGGGGCACAACAAGTTCATTCCCAAGGGTGGCAGCACGAAGGAGCTGAGCACAGCAGCCAGACATAAGCCAGGCACAGCTGGATAAATCCAAACTTTATAGATCTGCACCTGAATTTTGGTTGGTACTAAGGTTATAACTTCACCAAAGCTCTACAGCAAAGGTCAGAAGACAATGCTATACAAAATGACGAGAAGGAGCAATACACAATCTCACACCCCAAGCCCACACATAACAAGTACAAAGAACACTAGCACAGAACAAATTGAGAATCATATAGCTGAAATCAGTGAATCAAGAGGTTCTGAAATAAAGAAACAACTGCAGAAAGGTATAGAGGAACTCAGATTGGAAATAAAAAAACAAATCCCTGAATTAATAGCATCTGCAGTAAAAATCAACTGCAGAAACATATGGAAGAAACCCAATTCCCACCCAGAACAAGTGCAGAGGACTCTAGCTCAGCTGAAATGTATGAATTAATAGTGCCAAAAGTAAATAAGCAACAGCAAAAAAGATATAGAGGAACTCACAGTGGAATTAATTTCTGAAATGAAAAAAAGAATTCTCTGAACTCATAGCACCTAAAGAAAAGAATCAAGTACAGAAACATATGGAGGAAACCCAAGCTGAAAAAAGCACTGCAGTAAAAGAATTTATAACTGCTTCTAAAGAAAACATTGATTAAAAAAATAGAGGAGATTAGAAAAATGACAGATTCCTTGAATGAGCAATACAGGAAAGAAAAAGATTGCATGAAGCAGAGTCAAAGAGATATACAAGAACTTAAAATCTCAATCACAAGCTTGCAAAACTGACTGAGTGAAAGTGAAGACAGACTTTCAGATCTTGAAGACACTGGTGCAGCTAGTGAAAAGGTAAGAAAAGATACTAAAAACAAAGAGGATGCACAAAAAAATAATTCATCACTTGCAAAGATGAACAATGTGAGACTAATAGGTATCAATGAGAAAGAATTAGTCCATACAAATGACATTAAAAATATATATAGGCAGAAGTAATAGCAGAAAACTTCCCAAATAAGAGGAAACAATCTGACATTCAAGCAACTGAAGCACACAGAATGCCAAGTAACCTCTACCCAACTGAAAACACACTGAGATATATAATAGTCAAGGTCCCAGAAATCCAGCACAAGAATAACATACTAAAAGCCACTAGAGAAAACTAGCAGATAACATTCAAAGGAAAACTTAGCAGAATTACGGCCGACTTCTCTTCACAATATTACACACCCCAGCACCTCTCTTCACAAACCATGAAGGCAAGAAGAGCATGGAGCAGAGTACTTCAAGCCCTCTATGAAAACAAATTCCAGCCCAGATTACTATACCCTGCGAAACTCTCTTTCAAGTTTGATGGAGAAGTGACACTTCCATGACAAAGAACAACTAAAGAATTTCATGATGTCAAAGCCAACCCTACAGATGGTCCTGAAAGATGTTCTGGAGTCGGACCAAAATGATCAGAACTCCATGAATGAGAACAGAAGCAACCAACTACATAGAGAAGACAATTAAACACAGCAGAAAAAGGAGTAAAGGACAAGTAAATAGCATGTCAATCATAAGTCAATATATCTCAATTCTAATCATCAATGTAAATGGACTCAATTCACCAATTAAGAGAAATAGACTGGCACAGTGGATTAGGAAACAAAATCCAACAATATACTGTATACAAGAAACACATTTAACTCATAAAGACATTCATAGGCTGAGAGTCAAAGATGGAACACAATATTACATACCCCAGCACCTCAGAAAAAAAGAAGGGGTACAATCCTATTCTCAGACAGTCTCAACATCAAACCAAGAATGATCAAGCAAAATAAAGAAGGCCACTATATACTAGTTAGGGGGAAACTTCAAGAGGAAGAGGTAGCACTCATAAATATGTATGCACCAAACACGGAAGTACCAAACTATATAAAACAAATCTTAATGGAGAGGAAAAATTGAATATCCAATATCACAATCTAAACAGGAGACCTTAATACACGCTTATCCTCAAAAGGTAGTAAACCAGATGAAAAACTAGCAAAGAAGTAACAGAACTGAACCAGAGCTTGAAACACATGGACTTGGTGGACATATACAGAGTGTTCCACCCAAACACAGCTGAATACATATTTTTTTCAGTTGCACATGGGAAATTTTCTGAAATAGACCACATACTGGTCCATAGGTCATGTTAAAGTATATGCAAGAAAAGAAATTATCTCATGCATATTATTTGACAACAGTGCAGTGAGACAGTAAATAAATGACAAAAGAAAGCAGAAAAATCCCCTAAATACATGGAAATTAAACAACACCCTATCCAACAACCAATGGATCACAGATGAAATTAAACAAGAAATTCAACAATATCTACAATTCAATGAAAATTCAAGCACAACTTATCAGAATTTATGGAATACAACGAAAGCAGTTCTCAGAAGGAAATTCATACCTGTGAACTCACACATTAGGAAAACAACGGGAACAAATGAACACCCTAATGCTGTAACTCCAACAACTAGAAAAGGAAGAGCAAACCAAACACAGAGCCCAAAGATGGGAAGAAATCATAAAGTTTAGAGCAGAAATTAATTCAATCGAGATGAAGAAAAGAGTTCAAAAAATTAACGAAACAAAAAGCTGGTTCTTTGAAAGACTAAATAAAATCAATAAGCCCGTAGCTAATCTCATCGAAGAGCAGAAAGAAAAAATTCAAATACAAGCAATAAGGAATGAAAAGGGTGTAGTTACCACAGACCCAGTGGAAATTCAGAAGATGATCAATAGCTACTTTGAGAATCTTTACTCTCACAGAATAGAAGACACAGATGAAATGGTCAGATTCCTAGAAACTACAAAATACCAAAACATAATCAACAAAATATGACCACTCTTAATAGACCAATAATAGCCAATGAAATAGAAGATGTCATAAAAATCCTACCGACAAAGAAAAGTCCAGGTCCAGATGGATTCACAGATTGATTCTACAAGAAATTCATAAAACATGTACTAGCTATACTCCTCAAACTCTTCAATGAAATTGAAAATGAAGCAATCCTCCCAAAATTATTCCTGGAGGGAAGTATTATACTGATGCCAAAATCAGGGAAAGACACAACTAAAAAAGAGTACAACATGCCAATCTCCCTCATGAACATACATGCAAAAATTCGCAATAAAATCCTAGCAAAAAAATAGTGTTTGGACAGAATATCCTGTCTGCTTCTTGTGCTCTGGATAACCACCGGGAAGATAACAATGTACAGTGTACTATCAAAACTGTCCTATTAATCAGCTGTGAAACTATCTAATTCATATTTATTTCTCAATAAAAAATATATATATAGTTTTTTTTTAATCCTAGCAAATAGAATACAGCAAATCATCAAGAAGATCATACACCATGACCAGGTAGGATTCATCACAGAGATGCAAGGATGGTTGAATATTCAAAAATTTATAAATATAATACACTATATCAACAGAACAAAAACTGAAAACCACATGATCATCTCAATTGATGCAGAAAAGGCTTTTGACATAGTACAATACTCATTCATGTTCAAAGTCCTACAGAAAATTGGAATAGATGGCCTCTACTGCAATCTGATGAAAGCCATTTATGAAAACTCAACAGCTAACATAATTCTAAATGGGAAAAAACTGAAAACTTTTACTCTTAGATCTGGTACAAGACAAGGATGTCCTCTATCACCCCTCCTATTCAATATAGTTCTGGAATTATTAGCTAGAGCCATTAGACAAGAGAAAGAAATAAAAGGAATAAGAATAGGTAAAGAAGAAGTTAAATTATTCTTACTTTTAGATGACATGATACTTTACTTGGAAGACCCAAAAAACTCCACCAAGAAGCTACTGGAATTAATACAGAAATTCAGTAGTATAGGAGGATACAAGTCAATACCCAAAAGTCAATAGTTCCTCTACACAGATAACAAACACACTAAGAGGGAAATTATAGAAACAATACCTTTTACAGCAGCACCGAGGAAAATGAAATACCATGGAATTAAATCTAACTAAAGAAGTCAAAGATCTTTTCAAGGAAAATTACAGTACTCTTAAAAAAGAGATTGTAGAGGATTTCAGAAAATGGAAAGATATTCCATGCTCCTGGATAGGAAGAACCAATATTGTGAAGATGGCCATACTACCAAAATTGCTGTACAGATTTAATGCAATCCCTATCAAACTACCACCAACATACCCCACAGACCTAGAGAAATCGTTGCTAAAATTTACTTGGAAACAGAAAAGAACTAAGATAGCAAAAGCAATCCTGGGCAACAAAGACAAGGCAGGAGGCATTACAATTTCTGACTTGAAATTATACTACAAGGCTACTGTGATAAAATCAGCATGGTACTGGCAACAAAATAGACCTGAGGATCAATGGAATAGATCAGAAGATGCGGAAGCCTCTACGAACACACTCAGCCACCTGGTCTTTGACACAGGGGCCAAACATACTCACTGGAAGAAAGATAGCCTCTTTAACAAATGGTGCTGGAAAAACTGGCTCTCTACATGCTGAAAACTAAAACTTGACCCAGGTCAATCACCATGCACTAAGTTAACATCAAAATGGATTAAAGATCTAAATGTTAAAACAGAAACACTAAACCTCCTGGAAGAAAAAGTAGGAGGAACTCTTGAAGACATAGGGGTAGGCAATGTGTTCATGAACAAAAATCAAATAGCATGGGAAATACTGAAAGAATTAACAGCTGGGACCTGCTCTTATTGAGAAATTTTTGCATGTCAAAAGAAATTACCAACAAAGTGAAAAGACAACCCACAAATTTGGAAAAAAAAATCTTGACAAATAAGTACTCAGACAAAGGTGTGCTCTCTAGAATTTATAAAGAACTAATTTAAAGTCTGAATGCAGAAATGGGCATCTGAGATGAACACACACTTCTCAGTGGATGAAATTAAAGATGTGAATAAATATATGAAAACATGCTCCACAACACTAGCCATTCATGAAATGCAAATTAAAACAACTTTGAGATATCATCTCACCTCAGAAAGAATGACTATCATAAGGAAATCAATGAACAACAAATGTTGGAGAGGCTGTGGGAAAAAGGAACCCTTCTCCACTGCTGGTCAGAATGTAGACTGGTGCAACCATTATGGAAATCAATGTGGAGACTCTTTAGAAAATTAGGACTGGAAATTCCATTTAAAACAACTATTCCCCTACTGGGAATTTTCCCAAAGGGTGTGAAAACATCATAATATCATAGT
>NW_004524581.1:2116136-2121108 GCF_000260255.1 Octodon degus | reverse complement strand
CAATGAAGAGAGAGCAAGGAGAAGAGCTAGGAAACATGACAGTGGCAAGCCATACAGTTATATGTACAAGTTGGGTAAGGCAATGATCCTGAGAATCTTCAGATTTTGAATCCAGCAGTAAATTGGAAAGATTCTCATCCTGAGTAACTATATATACTAACACCCATGAACTAAGCAACTGCACTGAAGATGGCAATTTTTAGTAGTAGGTTCATGGTTGGAGTGCCTGTCATTCTGGTCTTCTGAATACGGGCTGCTTGTCATGACATGCCAGTTGCTGCTGTCTTGTCTCTCAGGCAGATGGTTGTTTAAAAAGTACGGGGGTGCTGAATGAAGGCAGGAAACAGGAAAAGGAGTGTTGCCGGACTGTCCTGCTACAATGTTTATATGGTTAGATTTCTGGACTTATGTGTAAACATACATAATTCGTTATCCCTATTTTTAAAATATATTTTAATTTTTAAAATTTTTTTCATCATATTCTGTAAGGCCTTAAAGTTTAACATATTAATACTTGATGAAAAATACCTGTTCCATGTTATGCCTAAGATATTTGATATTCAGACAGATAGTGAGGTTAAGCTCAACAGCATAGGTTGCATGGTAATAATAATAAGCTTCTCTTCTGGAGAGTTAACATCCTAAGTTTGCAGATCAAAAAGTAGAGAAAAAGGAAAGTCAACATTTTGGCTCTAGCCTTCCAAGGTCAATTAAGACTCAGGACATATGAGAACTTGTACTTTAATATCGTGTAACGCAGTTGTGTCCCAAATTTTCTGATGAAGGAGATTATGGGGCCAAATAGGAAAGTGATCGATGATTTAGAGCATACCTAAGGAGAGTCACATGGGGAGAAAACATTCTCTCAGGCTTTCACAGAGAGCACATTGGCCAAGCAATGGCCGTGACTCATCCACATGGCTGACACTGACAAAGGATCTACAATCTGAGGTACAGGGTCTCAGGATAAATTCTGAGGGGATTTGACTGACCTTATCAGATCCAAAAGATACAATTCTTGTTGCATAGGTCTTGCTTTATTTTGGTCTTAACCATCCCGCAGAAAAGTACAAAAACAAAGTATAATAAGTAAAGCCATATTGTTATGTTGAGCTGTAGGGGACTCAGGTCAACAACTTCTGACATTGCCAGTGAAGTGGAAGACCCAATACTATTATGGACTACTGGATTGTTTTGGAATATTTTGCTGAGTTCACACACCTATAATATTTAAATGATGGAACTAAATATAAAAAGGGGATACAAATGTGTGACCATTTTGTATCTTTGTATTCAAAATGGTTAGGATGGTTATATAGGTACATTCTCTTAATGAATAGAGGGATTTGTTCTAATAGTGTTTTTAAATAAGATATCATGTCTGCATGTTGTACAACAAATAACCATTAGGAAGACAGTATGTAATGTGTTAATTATTGGAACTATCCTACCAATTTGATTTGAAACTGTCTCACTGCTATTTATTTCTCAATAAAATTATGGAAAAATAACAGAAAACAAAACAAAATCAAAACAAAAAAATTGAAGTTCAATTCCTGGTACCACAAAAAGTAATCAACAAAATTGAATACATTTTTTACAAAAAATAAAATATTGACATTTCTAAATGTAACATAATAAAATCAAAGATCATAAAAAAGATCATAGGAATGCCTTACTCAATAGAAATGGAAAATATTTTACTATACAAAGAAATATTGTAAGTATGGGCCAAAATTAGAGTAGCTAGAAAAGAGATGTATATTAAAACCAAAAAAAGCACTAACAGGGGTATCAACTTATTTAAAATTAAATTTTAAACAATAAGTTTATATTTGCCACTTACTGAGCACCTAGTATGTGTCAGGAACTCTACTGCTCAGGCCACACAAATCCCATTTGCCACATACCAAAGCTGTTGGTGGTTTTATCTTACATTTCTATGTGTGGACACAGATGAAGCAACACACCAGCAGTCAGGCATAGCAAGAGTGTTGCGGCACCGCAACTTAAACACAGAGCTGGCCGCCCTCAAGGTCACACTCTGTCCCTAACAGGACATTGTTTATAAATTAGCTCTTGAGCTTAACCTGACAATTCTGAATTGGTGAAAGTACTTTTTGTACAGCATGCATGCCTAGTGTCCAACAGTATAAAGATTGTATTTAATGTTAATAAATCTGGCAGTGACATAATTATAAGTGTACAACTGCAAAACAAATGTGATACACCATTTTAGTATGTAAAATATTAGTACTCCTACACGTGGCTATGTCCTGGCCTGCTATGCTGTTTTGCAATAATACTGCAATGTCAGTTATTTAATGCTGTGGTCATTCAGGTCAAATTCATGTTCTCATTATGACATTATTGCATTTCTACTGTTAAAGTGCTTAATAACTTTCTGCCTTTCTATGCAGATATCCAGAAATTCTACTTCTATGCACTCTGAGATCCTATTTTTATGAAAGATAAAATGTTGTCTCTCCTCATATGGGTATATTAACCTGTCATTTTAATCAAGATGGAAAAAATTTTGAGTGAAAGATTATTGATTAAAGCTGCCAATATGTTCATCATTTTATATCTTTATTTCCTTAGTGGGTCCAAAGACACTAGTAAAAGTAAACAATGTTTAGATTTTAGATATAAATTATTACATACTTATACAATACAGAGGGCCTTATGCTGTTATCACACATTGATGATCTTATAAGGTGGTTATAATCACTGGTTTCATACAGAACCTCTACTAAGTTAGCAGGATTCACAATAATACTGGCTTAGATATGAGAAAAGGAAAGACAGATTACACTAGAGTAGTATTTTTAAAAAATTGAGATATTTACATTTTGGCAAATCAGGGTATTTATTAGTTCTATGGAAAAATATATAAGATTTTGAATAAAGTACTGACCATGAGATAATTCCAGACACTAGAATTAGAAGATGATGCTTGACTTACTTAAATCTTTCATCAAATACAATCTTCCTTTGATAGCTTGGCACAGTAGGCTTTTTTCTTTATAACGAAGCATCTACATAATCGTCTAGCATGCACATTTTCTTTAAAAATCAAAATTTCATGTTTTTCCACTTGTATGCCTTCTTATTAGTTTATTTCAGCATGACAATTAACAAATACTACTCCCAAACTAGCTACTCTGGCAGACTAACCAACAGTTTCACAAACATGCTGTTGATTAATGAACAAGTACAATCCAAGCAATGCGGTTTAGTAGTGTTCCCCTTTCCAGCATGTTTGGAAGAGTTAGAGATTCCTTTCCATGAAGTTATACAACAGGAAAATATCTCCAAATATTTGCAAATATTTTCTGTGCACTGACTCGGATATTCTTTGAACTTCGTCACTGGAATCTTCATCATCGCTGTATCCCAAAGTAGAGTCACTCTCAGTATCTGAATAATCCATTGTGAAGGATGACGCTGCTTCTTCCTGTTCTGAAGCGGTTCTGTTTCATGGCTACTAGAGCACTCTGCAACACATGGCTGTCTCGGGGAACAGAGGCTGAGCTGGTGAGGCCACAGCAGATCATAATGCACGGTAGCTGTCAGGGAAAGGACTCTCCCTTTTCATCCCTGGAGCACTGTGACTGTTGTCAGCAGGGTTCCAGCCTTCTGTCTCTGCCAGCCTTCATGAAAACTGACACCCCTCCAATTGCATGGGAGATTTTGGCACTCTACGGATCTGAACCCTTCATTCGCTGTCATGTGCAACAGTCTAGTGGAGTTCAAAGGGGACAAACCAAAATTTTTTTATCCCAACATCAAAGGTAAGATCACAACGGATAACCTAGTCAAATTGTATAGGATAGGTATGAAAGAGGCATGGACATTAAAATTACAGTATTGAATTGATTATAAATATGAATTGGAGATAGCGCTGTGAATTTGACTTTGGTATTTGAAAAATGAATATGAAAGGAGATAAGATGCTTTAAAAATTTCATATTATATCATCAATTCTACATCTTATTTCATTCCAATACTGCTCCAGTATGATTTACACATTTTTTTTAAATTTTATTTATTTATTTATTTATTTATGTGTATGTGTGGCCAGCTCAGCCCACCAGGGGGCGGGGCTGGCTGGTATGTGGTGCTGGGGGATTGAACCGCGGTCCCTGTGCTTTGCTAAGCTTGTTCTAAGTAGGTGCTTTAGACCACTGAGCCATCTCACCAGCCCATAATAGTAAAATGCATGCAGCAAATAGAAAATAAACTAGTACATGGAAGTAATTATATACCTTCTACACATACCCGTTACAGGATACTAATGAATATTAGCTACCATCCTCAGTCCCCCTAGTCGGAGAAAGCATTTGATCCCATTGAACACACTTTCTCTCTAGAATGCCCCCTCCTTCCTTCACTTTGTGTAATAAAATTGATCCCCAAGTTGGTGTTTAATGTCTCCTTCTCAGTTTTTTTAGTCTTTTCCCCTACCTCTCAGAAATAGTTTCCCCAACTGTTCTATGCTGTGACAGAAGTCCCTTCTGACTTCTCTCATTGGGAAACTCGCATAATTCCATGTAACCAAGTACTGGCTTTGTGCTGGTGTCTTGAAAGTCTATTTCTAACTCTAACCTCCTTCCAACTCATCTGGAAATCTCCTACCTCCAGTTCAGAACTAATCCATTTTCTCCTAACCTCAAAATCACTGGTTTCTTTGGGCTTTCTTTCTTGGTATAGGCCAACATTTTTATATTTATTTACCTGGACTCAAAATAGTAGATTCCTATTTCACCCTGCCTTCTTCATGTGTTCTATTTTCTTTTCTTTTCTCTTCCTTCTTCCCTCCTTCTAACTTCCCAATTCCCCCTTCCCCTTTCAACATTTTCTTTCCATTTCCCAATATCTATTACACATTTTGGTCATTTTTTTTCAAAGTTTTATTGATAAACAGATAGCAATGAGACAGTTTCAAATCCAATCAGAAGTACAGTTTCAA
>NW_004524581.1:2103958-2112836 GCF_000260255.1 Octodon degus | reverse complement strand
TTCTGCTCCTGGACTAGCTGGTTGGATCTATTCTCTACACTCTCCCCTGCAGAGGTTGCAGCTGCAGGATTACACCTCAGGCGTGTATGCCAGGCCTGAGCTGTGCCTTGGGGGGGCAAGGTGAAGTTGGAGGAAGAGGAAGCTCTCCGCACACTCACCGGACCTGGGCTAGGACTGGGTCTCCATTTTGGTCATTTTTATACTTGTTGTTTCTCACGGTGAAGAAGCAATACAATATTTAAACATGTGTGTCCAATTTATCTCAACACACTCAGCCACTGTATTTTGACACAAAGGGCTTGTATTTTCACTGGTAGAAAGATAGACCATTTAATAAATGGTGCCAGAAAACCTGGGTTTCTATGCATCTAAAATTAAATCTAAACCCTTATCTCTCACCATGGACTAAACTAAAATTGAAATGGATCAAAAACTTAAATATTAAAACAGAAACACTAAACCTATTTGAAGATAGAATAGTTAGAACTCTTGAAGACATAGAGGTAGACAAAGGTTTTATGACCAAAACTGATTTGCACAGGAAATACCACAAAGAATCAATAAGAGGGCTTTCATCTGATTAAAGGGGTTTTACACAGGAAAATAACACCAGCAGAATGAAGAGACAGCTCACAGAGTGGGAATGGAGGATTGCTAATAACCCCAAAGCAAACACATCTTAAGTGTTTAAGGAGACAGACAAAAATATTTAGGGAGATAACCTAATTACCTACACTTGATCATTATACCATGTATATACCTATAGAAACATCTCATTGTGCCCTTTATACCCTATAAATATATGCATTTATGGTGAGCAAAGAGAATGACTCTCTAGCCAGAGCAATTGTAAGGTTGTCCATAAAAGAACTCCAAAGTTTATCCTTTTTGGTTACATGGGTAGATATTTTCATTAACTGCATCAGTTCGCTTCCTGGGAAAATGCATAGGATACAAATGACTAAATAGAGTGATGAAATTGGAAAAATTCAATTTCCAAGTTCCTTTTTTTGCATACCATTTCTTCTGGGTTTATAGCACAATGAATTTTTTATCTGACATAGGAGCATCACATTCTGTGGCATGCTCCAACTATGATGAATATAGATATTTATTAGATTGAACCACATGAAATTGCTTTTTTGTAGGTTAAAAATCACTGAATATTGGCAGTTTCATACAGCTCAGCCTAATACGTGGAATTAGTGAAACACAAAGAAAAGCAATTGTTGAGGATGCACTCTGCTGTTTATTTTGTTTTTTTTCATTGCTCCTTTGTCACAGCAGAACCGAGATTCAACAGTAGCCCATGCTCGCCCATATTCCTGCGCTGAATGGATTCACTGCCCTGAATATTAAGACATGATTGATGGCTTTTATTCCTTCTCACTAGTCATTACAGATAATTCTTTCTAGATTCCATTACAGCTGGCATAAGAAATTACCAGTGGAGGAATTCCAAGATCAGGTTTCTCTCTTGTTACAGTAAAATGGTATTTATTCAGTACTTCAGTTTTAAATATTAATTTCTATGGTAAAGTATTATGGATTTAAAGCATGCCTCCACTGTGTATCTACAAGTGGAAGAAAAAGCTTGCTGTTCCTTATTATTATTTTATTAGTAATTTAGAAGTATACAGAATTATGTATTCTTTTGCTATTGTTCTCTTACAGAACCGTTTGGTTTATTTCTTAATAATTTACAGCTATTTTCATGTAAGACAGAAGCAAAAGAATCTTGTTCTATTGAAATTTTTGTACTGTCAATACTAGAGTACAGCATGTAGATACATAGGCAGTTTGTTTCTTTACTCACATCAGACATCCATTTTCTTCTTATTTTTGTCTTTCTCCTTCTATTAACTAAACTTCACAAAACAACGTGGATCTAGGTACTAGTGGCCAGTTTACTTTTCAGACAGTGACGTGTGTAATTTTGTAATGTAAAAGGTTGAAGAAAAGTTCAAATTTAAACCAAAATATCGACAAAGTATTTAATGCATGTACTATTACCAAGAGTTACAGTAGAGAATAAAAGAATACATTTGTCTCTTTATTTTCATTCTCTTCATGCACAGAGCTGAAATGTAATTGCTCACTTTTTTCCTATTTATTTTATTTTATTTTTGTATTCTTTAGGGAAGGGTCTATAGGGTGTTCAGGGTCTCACTACTAGATCGGACTCTTAGTGATCTACCTGTTTACAGACTCCCAAGAGCTGGGATTACAGGCGCACACCACCACATCCTGTCTCAATTGCTGTCTCAGTGCACCCCAGTGGCAGGGCTGGCATGGCAGGCTGGGGATCGAACCCCCAGCCCCAGTGCCTGCTTTCAGGTGCTTTGATCCACTGAGCTATTTGCCTGGCCCTTTCCTATTTTTAAAATAGAAGAAAATGAAGCATATTGGGGTGATGGCTGGATTGGGAACCAGGAAGCTTCAACCAATGTACAGTTGAGATGACTGTTAAGTGACATGTTGACACATTTTAAAAATTGTTATGAAGATACTTTCAAGCCAGCACAATGTTCTTTTGTTGTAGAGAATTCTAGACAATGTAGGAGAGAGGGTCTCCTCTTTTTGTTCTGTTCCCAGTTGGATCAGTCACCTTGATGGTATGTCTTCTCCATCTCAATTTTCCACATAAGGACCAGTGATTGGAATCAGTGCACTGTTCTCTTCTGCAATTAGAGTTTCGCAGATGTGAACACTCTTTAGTTCTAATTATCATAGTTTTTAATGCTTCCGATATGATTTATCCTGAATCCAAAAATATTACTTTTAATAGAAAGGGATGCTATAGACCTATAGTTATGAATTCTAAAAAAAAAAAAAAATCACCTTTGACTGTTTTTTTTTTTTTTTTTTTTTTTTTTTTTTTTTTTTTAAGGAACCAGGGATTCTACTCAAACCATTTTGCTTGTCAGGGAAGTGCTTATCCTATTGAGATATCTCCCCGGACCCCTATTAACTAAAAATTAAATTTGAAATGTTTTAACTGGATGCTTTCAGGGAAGACTAATATCTAAAAGTCTTAAATAATCTGAAAAAAATTGTACTTGCTGTTAAAATATTTCCTATTTTCCTAACCTTAAGGGTTACCTCAAAAAAATTATTTAGTGTATTTTAAAATTATACATAATATGACATAATGTCACCCAAATGGAAGATTAAGTTTGCATCCAAGACAAACAGAAGAAACAGTTTACTATTTGCAAAGAAGGAAAGTTATAGCCATCTTGAGTGGAAGATATAAATGGCAGATCATTGGATATACTCAAAACTTCTGTAATTGGCATTTGTTTCTGAAAGCAAACTAGGCATTCAATTTAATGAACATATGAATCAATATTTACCAAGAATTTTGACATATGAGACCTTCCCTAACTCTCCATACCTGTTGCATGTAGCTCTAGGAGCACTGAAATGATCTTAATATATTTAATATCAATATGATTTACATTAAACTATACATTTAAGTAATTCAAAAATATTTGCTGCTCAGACACTTAAGTATTCAGAAGCCAATTTATTTACTTTGTCAAGAGATTTTATGGCTTGATAAAAATTTAATGAAGAGTACAGTACTTAAAAATGAGCAAAAGGGGGCAGCCAAATAGCTTAGCAGATTAAAGAACCTGCTTAGATGCAGGATCTGGGAGTTGCATCCCCATGCCACTGGGCGTGGTGGCACGCACCTGTAATCCCAGCACTTGGGAGGCTGCAAAAAGGAGTGTCACTATGAGTCCGATCTACTCAGTGAGACCCTGAACACTGTGTAGTCTCTGTCCTAAATACAAAAAAAAAAAAAAAAGAGGCATGAACAAATTGTTCATACATGAAGAAAGAAAACCAGTCTCCAAACATGAAGAAACATACACAATATTTCACACACATGAGAGGAGTATAAAAGGTTGTGAATACACTTTTGGTAGAATTACAATTTAGTATGACTTCTATAGAAAGAGTAATGCTTATTAGTTTCTGTCACAATTATTTATTGTCCATACGTTTTCATACTAAGGAAATGATAACATTAAAAAAAAAATTCCAGGGGCTGGGGAGATGGCTTGGTAGAGTAAGTGCTTACCTGGCAAAGCGCAAGGTCCTGAGTTCAATCCCTGGTTCAGGAAAAAAAAAAAGTTCCCACAACATGCTATGTAGTAATAACATTGAAAATAGTCTAAATATTCATCAATGTGAGATTAAATGCATCCTGGTATAATACTAACAGGGATGTTTGGAAATCATTGTAAAAAGTGAAGAAAGTCTGTGAGGGTATGGTATCTTGGATTTCTTAAGTGAAGAAGCTATAGGGCCACGCATTTATGGTGTCTGCATACAACACACAAAAGACACGCACATGCACACTCACACAAGTTGGGACATGCTAAAATGCATGAGTCTTATGCAGAAGCCTTACAACACAAGTAATTACATTTAGAAAAATAAGAAAGCATTGTAAAAAACAAGTAGCAATTATTATTAATTCTTTTAATATATTCAGTACAAGGTCTCGCTAAGCAGCTCAGACTCGTAGTGATCCTCCAGTTTTCAGTCCTTCCAGCGCTGGGATTACAGGCGTGTGCAACCATGCCAGTATCTGTGGCCGGCTCAGCACACCAAACAGGGGCCAGCTCCAGGGATCGAACACCAGTCCTTGTACTTATACAAGCAGGCACTTAGTCGGCTGAGCTATCTCACCAACTCAGTGAGAATTGTTTTTGTAGCTTCTGAATTTCAAGTGACATATTTGAAGTATGTGCCATAAAATAATTATTTCCTAAAAAAATACATACATAAAATAATATCTATTGACTCCTGTCAGTAATTTCTGATTAAAAGAGCAGTGAGGTCTGAGTCCCTGGAGTCCTTCTATGTGAATCACCTGGTTATCGATCTGTCCATCCCTGGGCCACATGTCCCTCCCCCAAATCTCCCCTAGCTATCTGGGTAGAGCTAATTTATGCTGGGGCAACCTGATTACACTAATGAGACACCCGTTCAGCAGGTAGAGTGAGTAAAACATTTGACATAGTATCCTCCAGTGTCACTTACAACTTTGCCTTTTGCCCTGATTCCTCTGGCAGCAATCACAGCAACTAGATGACAAACTAAGGAAGGTATTTTTCAGCAAGGACATATGCTTCTTAACACCTTTGGCAACTACGAGGTTGGCATTTGGATCTTTTAAAAAGGGTAAGCTACTAATTGTGTGCATACAGACATCTCACATGGATGCCTCTGTATGTTTCTGGTAATTAACTATTGCTTTGAGAAGTTCTTTAATGTTTCTCAGTAGTCACTAAAAAGAGTTTTCTCTTCATAGTGATTTTTCATAATTTAACCACACATGGTCCATTAACTCATTATTGAGAAACTCTAAATCTTTTCTTTGAGAGAGGAGAACATGGTAGTTAGAAAAAGATTCATGAGTTACTTCATCTAGGTTCAAAGACTCCATTTGATCTGAATTTCTCATAAGTTATTATTATTATTTTAGTGTAAACATGTCCCATGCCATGACATACTTTGCATAAACAAAATCATTCCTTGTTTATCTGAAATTTAAATTTAGCCACTTGTCCTGTATTTCATCTGGCTCCCTGAAAAAGTTGCTGATATCCTTAGTCAGTAGTTGTGAGTGTGTACATAGGGGCAAACAACAAAGTCATTGTTCTTCAGGAGTTTCTAGTTCAGTAAGTAAAATATGACTCTGACAGTGTGGTGTTATCTGAGTAGGTTCGAGGATTGAAGAGTGATGCTGAATCACATGGCAATGTCCCAACCCGAATGGGCAGATGGAGTGGGGAGGGAATGGTGGAGAGGATCTGGAACGTGGAGGTGCCAAGATCACAGGAAGGCTGGCACATAGGTAGAAACTAGTCCGCAGAGAAAGTGAAGGTCATACCACCAGTGGCAGCCTGGAAAAGTGTGAGAGGACACTATCAACAGCAAATATTCAGTGATTTTCAGTAGATAGAACCCTGAGAGTAGGACGGAAAGGAGAGAAAAATTTGACAGTAGTGCTGGGAAAGCAGAAATTATAAACTACATGTTGACTATACGCCTGTCTAAGAACTCACGAGACTGCTTTCCCACATGGCTAAACCATGACGAAAATCTCTGGAAGAGAGAACAGAAAGCACCGCTAGGAAGAAGTGGCACATGCTCCATATGTTCTCAGTCTTCTGCGTCTATTACTTTGTCTTCCCTTTCTCTGTTAGAGACTCAAGTAAACTGCTAAGAAAAATCATGATGTTCTTCTTTGGTAATTGCAAGAAGAAAACTATAAAGTATGATAACATTGGGGCCACCAAGACACAATCCCCTGTCTACCCAACTGCTGGTTGCATCTATTCGATGTATTCCGAATTCCAGGACATAAATAGGCAGCTAAGAGAGATTTAAAGGCTATTCTTGTCTTTTCTACTCTGGCTCCTACATAACTGACTGCACGTCTGCCTACTAAGCTCCCCGCAAAGCCACTGCTCTGTGCATACTGAAGTTCTGCACATTGTTTCTCTTTCTATCAGCAAGAGATAGCACTGAGCACCTGCTCTACTGCACCTACTAAGGATGCAGAGAGCAAAACTCGCAGACCATTATCTTGAATTCACAGCTGACAATCAGGAAGCACTTACGGTAACAAATAAGGGTCATTTTGAAAAAGGCGGTAGCAGAATTGAGGTGGACCAAAAATTTCAGCGTCCATGATACTGGTGAGATCAGACAATTATTGAGCACTTCTCAGTGTCAGGGATTTGTACACAAAAGTGAAATCTCTTCATGATCCATCTAGCAGTGTCAGGCAGTATGTAAAGAAACCAGAAGAAATCAACTATGAGAAAAATCAGTGAGATTCTAAAGACCAAAGAAGAAATTCCCCAAGGTTCATGACTTCTTGATTCCACAGTAGCCTATTCCTGGAGAACTTTGCAACAATAGTGAAAAAGAACCACACACACACACACACACACACACACACACACACACACACAGCACAGAACACCGTGCACCACCATGCAGGAATGCAATCCACCAACACTAAACATACTGAAAGGACACGCAGTGTCCTATGTCATGAATTGCTAGTTTCTCGGATGAACTTAGCCTTATTTTCCTAACCCAGAAAATATGTGTCCATGTAAATTCAGAAGACCCAGATACTTATAAAAATATGTAATTTATCTAAAATAAAATGTAGTGGTATGGCACAAACACCGAATAGTGCAGGTGGAGCTCTCCTATTGAGGACAGCTTTAGAAATAGGTTCTGGAAATCCTGGAAGAAGTTATGTTTGTGCTGAGTCTCTAAACCTAAAGGGTGACTCAGGCAAAGTAAAGGGCAGAATTCAGGGAGAAACAGGCAGCCTTTGAACGGAAAACCTCCTGTGAGGATGCAAGAGAGCTGGGAATCAGTGTAGCAACCACAAACACTTCTGTGTTTCTGACATACAAAAATAAGAATCCAAGAGTAATGAAATATTAAACTAAAAAAGAGACACAAGCCAGATGACAGGCAGCACAGAGCCATTTCACTTTGACCCCCAAGAACAAGCTATTTATATTTCGAGAAAGTCTAAAATTAGATGGGATTAAAACATCCCCATTCACATGCGCAGCAATGACCGTCTGTCAGATGCTCATGCCTGGAACTGCAGTTAAATTTTCTATTAGAGCTAAAGCAATAAAATGGTTATGAAACAAATCACTACCATCTTGTCCAAGAGATTTTAATAATAGAGATCCACCACAATACAGACTATGTTTTGTTATCTGCAAATCCTATAATCTGGAGCAAGAATGTCAACCAAAGCTGTCATTACATTGCCAAGAAAGAAAAAAATGGTTTAAAAATGTTAGTATAATAGCTGATATTTTTGTGCATTTAGTGTATGTCAAGCACAAGGCCCCCTGCTCTACTTAGATTTTTTTTTAATTTAAAGAATAAGAATCTAAAATTGCTTCTCTAACATAGTTTTTCTTTCGCTTTTTCTCCCTTCCATCTGTAATTTTTTTTTTATGTATTTAGTACAGGGTCTACAGAGTCTCACTACACATATTGGACTCATAGTGATGTTTGTGTTTTCAGCCTCCCAAGTGCTGGGATTACAGGTATCTGCCACCAAGCCCAGTCTCCATCTGTAATTTTCTTTTTTTGGTGGAACCAGGGATTGAACTCATGCCCTTGCACTTGCCAGGCAAGCATTTATTCTACTGAGCCATCTCTCCGGCCCTCCATCTATAATTTTCTATACATACTGTGTGATGGAAAAAGTGTGTGTGGATGAGTCCAGCACAGTTTTGGACCTTGCTAGTTCTGTAAGATAAATGAATTATTTGACCACACTGAGCCCACATTTACAGATTTGGACAATGAGAACTAAAAAGTCCACATTCATGGTGACCAGCATTCAGTGGGATGATCTAAATGAAGACCCTGGGCAGTCCTAGCCCTTGTGAGAGTTAGCGCATCTTCCCCAGCTGAGGTGAGTTACTCTGCTGATTCAGTTGGACACACTTCTGCATAGAAACTGGATTTATGCATCTTCTTTCGCATAGGAGTACAGTACATGGAAGCGGTGGCCTGCAATCCCAGCATGTGGGATGCTGAGGCACGAGCATCTCTGGGAATTTGAGCCAGCCTGTACTGCATAATAAGATTCTGTCTCAAAGAAGAAGGAAGAGGAGAAGGAGGAGGATGAGGAGGAGGAGGAGGAGGAGGAAGAGAAGGAGGAGGAGGAAGAGGAAGAGAAGGAGGAGGAGGAAGAGGAAGAGAAGGAGAAGGAGGAGGAGAAGGAGGAGGAGGAGGAGAAAGAAAGAAAGAAAGAAGAAGAAGAAGAAGAAGAAGAAGAAGAAGAAGAAGAAGAAGAAGA
>NW_004524581.1:2090857-2103858 GCF_000260255.1 Octodon degus | reverse complement strand
GAGGAGGAGGAGGAGGAGGAAGAAACCACCCACTTATGGAATGTGCAGTTTTATGCATAATTGGTTACATGGAGCTGCAGTGCTTACAGCTAAGCTGATGTTGTGAGGGTGGTCCCAGCAGTGGATAGTCGGGCTCCTGCTGAGGGGTCAGTATCTCTGTGCATCATGGACAGTGTGTAGAGACACTTTGCACACTGTTTGCTGAGAAGCAAAGCTCTAAACAATGACCCCCCTACCCAAAAAAAGTGAGTTGCATTTTTTCAGAGCAGATCCTGGTGCTGTTGTTAGCATACCCCTGGCTTCCCTGGCATCATTTCATTGTTCTAATCCACATTTTGGCACCTCAAATCCTTTTTAAGAGTTGACAAAGAGAAGGAGGAAGGAATATGAGAGGAAACATGTTGGGATCAGGAAAACTGAGGTCAACATTTATTTCTCTATACTGTTTCTGGATGTAAGTTAGCCTCTCTGAGTTTCTTCTCCCTTTGTGAAATGTGGATAGTATTTAGATAACACGCTGTGTGTGTGATGTCAAAGAAGCAGAGACATTCTAAACTATGGCGCTCACCTGTGCCAGGGGCTAGACCTGCGCCGCCCTGTGTGAAGTGCGTGAGGGACTCGCTGTCTTCTCCTAGCTCCCCTCTGCTGCCCTAACACGTAGCAGTTCCTTTGCCTTAGTATCTCAGGGTAGTTTTGCTAAGCTACTGACCTCACCCCCCAAAACATTTAAAAAACTCTTTCTAAAATCAAAATAGAAAGCGTGTGTAAAGTAGGCAGATTTTCACTGGATCAGAAATACAGAGCTCTCCTGCAGGGGCCACCTCAACCTGGAGTCCTCTAAAAGCTGCCCAGCACTACTTTCCTCTAACCCCCAGGTATGTCATGAGCCCATTCTGCTCGCTGATATCATCACTCCACAGGGGCCAGCTGCATGGCCGAGGCGTTGGCCAGCAGGTGGGTCCTGCAGAGCACAGGATGGGGCAGCTGCAGAAGCACCAGTCAAAGAAAAGTGGAGCTCACTGGCCTTGGTGCAGGCGGCCGACAGAGGGAGGTTGAAAACTGTTGGTTTTGTTTTTAAAAGTCTTTTGGGGAATAAGATATTTTATATTGTTGTAAATGATAAGTGCGCCCTAATATTTTTCTTCAAGTATGCTAAACTAGGCCCAAAAGATGGAGTTTCTTAACCAAGGAAATAAGCTGAAGATAACAATAAGCAATATCATAACCATTGTTAACTCCTTATCATCTTCTTGTGTTGAAATTCTGTATCATTTATATTGTGCTTTTTATTTTTTAATTATTTATTTTTTTGGCTGACTCAGCCCATCCTGGGGTCAGGGCTGGCACAGCATGTGGTGCCGGGGATTGAACCACAGTCCCTGCAACCTTGCCTAAGCTTGCCAAAGCAGGCACGTTAGACCACTGAGCTACCTTGCTGGCCCTATATTGTGTTTTTAAATTCACTTTAAATTAAAAAAAAATAATAATAAGCTAATAGCACGTCTTTCTCTGGCTAATTAGAGACGTTTCTACAAACCAATAGGGAAAAGGATCATCTTAATTTTATGCTCAGAAAAAGCACACCCTTCCCACAATCTGTCTACCACATCTGTAGTTTAGGTTCTTGATTCTATTGCTCTCTGGGATTCTTCTGGAATCTGTGGCAAGTTACTGAATATAAAGTTGGGGCACAGCCTAATGTTCTTATTCCTTAAAATTAATATAAAAATTTACCTTGGATATCTGCCATGTCATTGTAATAGCTCCATTAATGGATTCTGTACAGTACAGTTTTTTTATAATAATAAACTATGTCTTGTAAAATAAAACAGTGCTTGATTGTAAACAAAGAACAACTGAATGAATAGCATCAAAACAGAAATGGATTGCTTGATTTTGCCCTGAATAGTTACAATATGCTGAGATAACTGGCCACATCACACATGACGAAACACAATGTGATATGCTCGGGCTCCAGGCTTGGACTAGCCCCTCCACAAGCCTCACCCAGGTGTGTGACCAGATCATTGCTAGGGATGACACACAGAGGGCCAGGAAGGAACCTTGCCAACCCAGGAGCCTCTCACCGGGCTACGTCACCAGCGGTCACACAGACTAGCAGCCATCAGTTCTGAGACATCATCGCCCCCTCGGTGCAATTTCACTGTGACGCCGTAATAGACATTGCAACATCTTAACCCCTCTTCAGGAGTTTACAGAGACAAGGACGGAATATGAGAAGAAACATATGGGCTGGTGAAACTGAAGCCTCCACTGAGGCCTCTTCTACTAGCTCTAAAACACCGGACTGTCATTTATCTCCCTGGGCCTGCCTTTCCCTTTGTAAAAGGAGGATGATATTTAGCTGGTAGGTGTGTAATTTCTAAAAGATGAACATGTTCTTAAATAACTAACTGCAGTGAGATATTGTCAGCCATGTACAATTGTGCTACATTGTATGAAATGATTTTATTTCATGATATAGTTTAATATACTGATACAGCTTAGGGAATTATTACAATTGTATTTTACAATGAAAATCAGAGCTTAGATCCAATTGATGGTTTCCAAACTGAGATTAAAGCAGGCAAACAGCAATATTTTTTAACTGAAAATAACCAATCACACTATTGGAGAGTGTCACACAGGTAAAGAAAAGCCCTGGTTCATAGAATCTTAAGTGCCTGAGGTTTCTTACCTTAAATGTTAAGAATTCGCAAAACATTCTTTTTAATATCTGTTCAATATTTTTTCAGACAATTTAGTTATGAGATAGAGACAAGAGAGAAAAGGCACCACTTAAAAAGTTCAACTAATTATTTAGAGATTATTTCCAAAACAAGTGTAATCTTGTTTATATTATACATATTTTAAAACATTGCAAAGATGGTGAAAAGTTTCCTAAATACTGCCACTGTTCACTATGCTTTATGTAAAAATGTCATTCCTCAATTTCTCAGTCATCTGAGAACTCAAATATTTAAATTAACACTTCAGAGTTTGCTATTATTCTAGTCTTGAATATTGTTTAGCAATTAAAATACAGTAGAACAGTTCTATAACTATGCATTCCTTCATGTTTTAGATATTTGTCTAAAATCCACTATTTTATCAAAAAAAAAACTGTTGAGTTAACCCTGAAGATTTATGAGTTGAGATATGTGAAAGGATATTTTCACTTTCAGATAGAATGTTGTACTAGTAATTCGATTGACTGGGAAATGTTTGCCCTCATGTATCTATTACAAGATTATTCTATTACACTACCTAAATGCATCTTCGCTATGCTTAAAAAACTCATTAAAATCCAACCTCTCCAATGAAACTTTCTTTTCTTTTCTTTTCTTTTCTTTTCTTTTCTTTTCTTTTCTTTTCTTTTCTTTCTTTCTTTCTTTTCTTTTCTTTTCTTTCTTTTTTTTTTTTTTTTGTATCTTTAGGGAAGGGTCTACAGGGTGCTCAGGGTCTCACTACTAGATCAGACTCATAGTGATCTGCCTGATTACAGCCTCCCAAGAGCTTGGATTACAGGCATGCACCACCTTGCTCAGTCTCAATTGCAGTCTAGGCAGGCCCCATGATCAAACCCTTGTCCCCTGCACCTGCTTGCAGGTGCTTTAACCCACTGCACTATTTGGCCAGCCCTTCAGTGAAACTTTCTGCACATCTTCGTTTTCTCATTTACTGTGAGGGAACCACAGCATCTATGACATTTGAGGAAAAGGTGAGGCCTCCTAGTAAGACATGCACATTAAAATAAAATCAGGGCACAAGTTATTTGTTACTGACAATAGTTAAGTGTCCCTTAAAATACATTTAAATGAAAATATCAATTAAAATAGCTTCAGAATTATTCTTATAATAAAGTCACTTTGCCTAATTGTCATTACAATTTTTTTTTTTCTTTTGGCATTGCTAGAGGATTGCCTGATGTAGCATGTAAAATTACAGATTTGGCACACATTTCAAGGTATATCTTTATTTTATTTTATTTTATTTTTTTTAAAAAAGGGACCTGGGGAGATAGCTCAGTAGAATAAGCGCTTGCCTGGCAAGCGCAAGGTCCTAAATTCAATCTCCAGTACTGCAAAATAAATAAATAAATAAATAAATAAATAAATAAATAATTTTTTTAAAAAAAGAAAAAAGAAAAGGAGTGGAAATAAACATTAAGAATAAGAACAGATTAAAAAAAAAACACTTTTCATCATTTATTTGAAATTCAAATTAACAGTGTTCTACGTTCTAGTAGACATGGTCATGAAAAAAATTATATTGAACAGATTTTTATTCTTTCCTTTTTTAATATCTACAGCACGCAAGATTCAGAGCTGGACACCCACAGCTGCTTCATTAAATACTTATAAATCAATAGTATGGGGGCCGGGGAGATGGCTCAGTAGAATAAGCACTTGCCTGGCAAGTGCAAGGGCCTGAGTTCAATCCCTGGTTCTGCAAAAAAATTAAAAAAATTAAAAATTAAAAAAAAAATCAATAGTATGGAAACTCGTGTTATTTTATTGCTATTTTAAAAATAAGCATTTAAAAAAGCAAAGTGCAGGTTCTCTTCTCTGAATGACTAGAGAGAAAAACTAAGGCCTCCGTTCTGTCCTCCCCTGTGGTCCTACCTGGGACCCTGCTACGTGCCAGCAGCCAAAAGCGGCTCGGCAACGGACTCTCCCAGGCGCCCAGCAAGTCAGGGTCGCGATGTCGTCACGCACGCGGGCCTCTACGTTCCACAGTGACCCAGTGTGCCTCTTCTGGACTCCTTGGATGGATATTCCAGAAGAACTATCTGTAACATGCCAGGAAGCCTGGGCAAAAGCCCCAACCTGGTGGACTTTTTGCAGGCGCTGTAATCGCTGCTTTCCTTTTGGAACCGGAAACAGTTTACATCCAGGAGTGTGTTTCTTCCAGTTGGTCAAAAGAAAAGCTGTTATCTCTTAATTTCACTAACCAAAGAAGCAGCCATCCATGTTGTACATGAAATTGATGAGCTTTTTCTTTTAAGATCTGAAGAACATATGAATGCGAAAATTGTTCTTTCCACTGATTATTAATATAGGATTAGTGTGGTCTTTGTCATTTGTCTATTGAATTTATTATATAATAACGAGGATATATATTATATAATGATATATATATATGTATATATATATATATATATATATATATATATATCGTATACAAATAAAATGAAAGTGAATCCAACCTCGAGTCAACTAAAATTGAAGATATATTCTTCCTCAAAAGTGCACATTTATTATACATTTATGGCTGGATTTTGCAAAATCAAAAATTTCACAATTGGGTAAGTAGAATAATCAAATTCCAAGCAAAACTGATGTGTATTTGTTTGCTTAGATTTTCATAAAGCGTCTGACATTAAGGAATACATAATACAGGAATAGGTGAGGCGATAACCTCTCCAGGTTTGATAGGTTCCAGCCCAAGTACAAGCTGCTAGATTATCATGGCCCTGATCAACGTGGCTGAACCCCCAGCACAGCAGCCGCCTGCCCACAACCACCTCCTCCTCCTCCGTCCCTGCTGCAGCCCTTCGGCTTCCTTCGACCTTCCCCGCCCACACAAGGGAGCCTCCAATCGGCTCCCTGTGCGTCACTGAACCTGCCCCTCAAGCTCCGCCCCTAGCACAGGTCCATAAAACCTCAGCCTTCCGGTCTCAGGTCAGAGGATCCCCCATCTCCCTACAATCCATCATCTCTGTGTCCTCCGCACTGGCAATAAAGGCCTTTCCCTCCCTTTTACTTCTGCTTCTGGGCCGTGCTGAAAAACCACGAACAGGTTCAACCCTGATACACTGATATATCGAAGGAAAAGGCTATTTTTATACAGCACACTTAGCAAAGACCTATATTACAAATAGGTATTTTTGCAGGATTCTGTGCATAAATAAATAATTGATAGGCAGCTGAGTTCTGTAGGCTTTTTTTGTAGCCTCTTATCTCCACCAGCAAATACAGAATACCATTATTATTTGGTGTTGATGTCTTTCCATAATGTGTGATATGATATTAAAAAGTTCAAAACTGTAACAGGCACTGCCAGTGCTCTGCCTGTTTCCCTGCCGGCCCCTCTTACCACGGTAGTACAAACCGCTTCATAAGGTACCTCTTACTCCCCAAAGCCCTAAGGTGGATCCGTCTGTGGGACATGCCTTTAGGCTACAGAGCTCTCTTCCTGTGTTAAGCGGGCTGGCACTGCCTTGGTTTTCGTGTGGAGAGTGAGTGTTTAAGCAGTAAGTCAGTCAGGTGCGGGGAATAATGCTCTGGTCCTTCGGCCCTGCTCAGTGCGCTGCAGCACTGAGGGGTGGGCTACACCATGAATAGCACAGCAACACTCAATCAGAATTGTATTCCCCGCAGTTCCGCTTGATGTCATAGCCCTACTTGATATTCTACCTCCTTTCATCCCACTTCCTCAATCTGCTATGTATTTTTTCCTGGCAATATTTCTCAAATAAATCACTTTTTTGAAAATCTTGGTCTCTCGTTGGCCTTGCACATGTACCTACAATACATTGAAGACATCGTACACAGCCTGGGTGTTTCAATCACAAACCAAATGAAAGATCCTGTGGAGATTAAAGGACCTCGTGGTAGGCTGAATAACGACCTCCCAAAGATGTCCTTCTCCCAATTTCCAGAAGCCATGCCTGTATTATGTGACAAAGAGGCAGTATAAGGTTGGAGAAAAAATTATGTTTTGAATCACCTAACCTAAATAAAAAATGCTGTTCTGAATTATGCAGTGTAATCACAAAGATTTTTTAAGGTAGACAGAAGAGACAGCCTCGGAGAACTGTGATGTTAGAAGGCTCAGCCCCTGACTACTTGGAGGGCAGAGTGAGCACATCAGGGTGGACTTTGGAGGCCGTGGGAAGCTGTAAAAGGCAAGAAGATGCCTTCTCACTCAGATTCTCCAGAGAGGAACCTAGCTCTACCAACACCTAGATTTTAGACTAACAAGACCACGTCAGATTTCTAAACTCTAGAACTGGATGATAATAAAATCCTGTCTTTTTAAATGCTTACATATGTGGTACAGGACAGGTGCAATACTGCACTAACACTATCTTGTCAATTTAATTTTGGCTCTTCATGCCACTTGTTAGGAGACCTTAGGTAAGATACGTGAACTTTCTGAGCCTGCTATTTTGTGGGCAAAATAACTATCCAGCTCACAGTCTTCTTCTGAAGGATAAATGAATCAATACAAATAAATTATTTAGAGAAGTGCCCAACTCTGTAAGAATTCATTAAATGTTGATTATTCTATTACTGTTGTTCCTAATTGCATGGTATTACCAGAAATCCAAATCTGTTCTTCCTCAGCATAAACACAAATCTATGTGAGATAAGAAGGATTTTAAAGAATGGTTCATACAACACACATAGGGATAAGACATTCTGATGCCCTGACTCACTCAACAGAGATTCCTGTACGGAACGTGAGCTAAATAGGACCAATAATTTACATGTGTCTATATGATAATACTGTGTCATGATATTCATGTTCTTTGATATTTTTCAGGCCAGAATAAACAAAGCCAGTAAAATATAAATTGAAAGTCTGTCTGCAAAATATTGGCAGGGTTAGGTTTCTATCAGTGGATTTTGGAAACTATATTATATTGTCAGATAAAGGCAGGAATAAATTTGTTTCTGCATTTTATCTTCTCTTTAGGAATATTCTCAAAATGCTGGGATATATACTGAAATTCTGCAAATTAAAACTAAGCTGAGGAGACATATTCATACTACAAATGGATATAAACATCCACATTTTCTAAGGTTATTTGCACATGTCTGTCAAATTGCTTGGCAACAGAAACCTAATAAATGCTATTTAGATAACCTCAACGAATATGCTCTGAGTGACAAAACATGAGAACTAAACCTTCAAAAGAAGCGAAAAGTAGCATTAAAACTTCATTTGCTTCAAGAGGTGGTACTTTACAGATGGAGCTTAATCCTTCATTTGTTTTGGTAAAATCTGTTAGTTCTAAATCAGAAATGAGTTAGACATTGGAAAAATGAAAAGGAAGTAAGGTGTTGGGCAAATGTCTACACCATAGACTACGTGCCACCAGTGAATCCATGTGAACAAATTAGCTTAGAAAAACATTCTTGCTTTGGCCATGATTTCATCCAAAATGGGTAGTTTCTTGGCAACAGATGTTTCTGTTTGCTTGCAGAGGGATAAAGGGAGATTTCTTTCCCAGTTAACAGAGTTTTGTGCAAAGCCATAGATAACGTTCTGCTCTTGCAGGGCTCGAGTAGCAGAATTTGGATCCACACTCCGATCAGAGAATCCTAACCATTTAGAAGGGGGCAAAGATAAAGTAGCTTTGCACACAAACAAGTAAAAGTATACTTTCACCTGTAGAGACCAGACATTAAATTTACGGTGGACAAACACACCTCCTATGTGGCTGACTGCAGTCAGGCAAATGGTTTGACTTTCACGTGATCAGTCAGTGCTACTGAAAACTAGTCTATACTCTACTTCCACTGATTTGGCATTCATACTAACTCTTCTCCAGAGAAAGCCTCAGGAGTCTTTAGCACAAATACAATGACGAAAATACATTGTCCAGCTTTTCTGTGGCACCACACCTCAGGGCATTTCCATGCTGTAGCTTTACTTAGTGTTGAATTCACTGTGCTGAGAGAAGGCTGAGGAGATGGCAGGGAACAGAAAGCCTGAGCCCTCACTGCATTCACTAGTTGTACTCCAGGGCTCAAACTAGAAGGTGCTACTGGTAGTTTTGGATCAACTGACTTCTTGAAGGTCTTCTTTTTGGAAGCACTGATATCATGAAATAGATATTGAGGTCCAGCAAGATAGCTCAGCAGATTAAAGCACCTGCTTCAGGAAGCTTAGGCAAGCGCAAGGACAATGGTTCAATCCCTGGCACCACGTGCATACAAGCTCCCCCCCCCCAGGGCATGCTGAGCTGGCCAGAGTTAGGTATAGTGGCACACACCTATAATCTCAGCACCGGGTAGGCTGAAAACAGGAGAATCACTATGTGTCTGTCCTGTGTAGTGAGACCCTGTACCAACCGAATACATTATAAATAAATAAATAAATAAATAAATAAAATGAAATCCAGAAGAGCAGAAGTGGCAGCCATGTGTCAAGCACTGTGCTGTTGTGTTGTATGGGTTACCCTATTTGGTTCCGTACATCTGAAGGAAATGTCTCTGTTTATTTCTCCCAATGAGACAAAGGAGACTCACTAAACAAGATAAACTTAGGACAGCATGGATTTTAATTGGCAAGACTGACTTATGAAGTCTGTGATTTCAAAAGCAACCCTCTTGGTATCCAAGTTATTATGAGAACTTATATCTCAAAGTGGATCCTATATCAGTATTCTAATTTGATCTGGTAAAAACCGACAAGGATTAGTTTATCTTTTGTATCCTCTGTGGTCTGCCTCTTCTCTTTCCTATGCACATCAGCCTTCCAACCTGTTCTCTTTGGCCACTAACACATTACACCTCCCAGAAGTACCTGCAGTTTAAAGGTAAAACAAGAGAAAAGTGGGTTCACATTAGTTGGATTATCTCAAAATACTGTGATACTATGTTATCACAGTTAGAGAACCACATGGAGAGTGACCTTTGAAGACTTGGCAGGAGAAAAACCTCTTGGTTCACCAAGGTTCTTATCATTTAATCACTACCTAGTTCTATAAAAAGTGACTCATCATAAATCTACATTTTTCCATACAATTTGGAAGAGCACTGTTCTAAGCTTTGCCACATTTTCTACCATTGTGCTCTCCACTTTCTACAAATCAGGAAAGTCTACAGTAGCGCACACAGCCCCAAGTAAAAGTCAAACTAAGAGAACTATGAAATTACAATTCTACAAACAGATTCTCTTTGGAAGCATTCTCTATAGCTGCAGAATTCTGTGTTGCAAACTTGTAAGGTCTCACTTATTTCCTAGTGTCTTCTTAATTTGTCACTTCTTACAACTGTTTAAAAAGTATAGCAAGGAAGACTGAGTCGATTGGGAAACTCTTTATTAAATTTTCTGGTGGTTCCATGTTGGAGTAAATCAAGTTCTTTGCCTTTTCCCCAGACATCTGTATATTCTGATGGTGACTTTGATCATACCAAGCCTGGATGGGCTAATGATAGCTTTCATGGCTTTGTTCCTTAGATGTGTTTATCAGTTGAGTTGCTTACCACTTTTTAGGGATTGGGCTAAAAGCCATAGTCATAAACTCAACCCATTTAGATATCATCTTTTCTTCTCCAATTTGTTTCTAGGTCCAATTTGGATTGCACACTCTCTTACACTTTCTCATGACACCCATGATATTACCAAGGCTTCTTGTACACTAAATGTATGTATCTGTCTTTCCTACTATTTATTTACTGATTAATTGATCAATTGACTTGCTGGAGATAGAACCCATAACCTTGCATGCACTATGCAAGTGTTCTACCATTACACTATAACTCTAACCCCCTCTCAATTCATATAGTTTCTTTTAATCTGTGTATTACCTGGATCTCAAAGGTGTTTAATAAATTGTTAGTGAAACATAAAAGAAACTGCTCAAATTGTTGTTGTAAATTAACAGTGTATCTCTAAAAGAAGAGAACTGAAAGCTCATTATTTCTCTGTGGAACATCATCAGTACTTCAGGGATATTTTTATAGTAATAGGAATATTTACTCAGCATTCATGAAAAATTAATGCAATTAGGGGGAATTGTAGAAACTGACTTTATAAGTAACAAAGGGCTATCAAATGTATTATTTTTGTGAAATGCAAATTATCATAATTAAATACATTTTTGGTATCCTCTTGAAGTAAAAATGATTACTGCTTGAGTTATGAAACAAGTATTTTCAGTACATGCTGAATTAACCTCCTATAACTTTTTCTTCTTTGTAACTTTTCAATTGCATGTAATTTTTCTCTGACCTGAATTAGGTTCCATATTACACCAAACTTGTTATATTTAATTTTAATATCCTATATGTTAAATGCTCTATATAGCTCTGTAATTTACATATATGCAAATAAACATGAATTACCTTTTATAAAGAGCTTTAGAATTTACTACCTTTATTTCTTTGCCTCCATGCACCAAGCGTTATGCCTTCTAATGACATAAAGCCACCTTGGAAATTAAGTGATGATTCATGGCACCTTCAATCTACATCTTGATTTATTTTTCAAGCCACGAGCTATCTACATCAGATGTCAGACATGTGAAAATCACTCCATTCATCCAATAATTAGCTTTGGGACGCACCGATACCTAATCTTGTGAAGACATCAAAGTGTTGACGAGAAAACAAAGGCTTTTATTGGAGAATCAATTCATTTACAGAACGTGGTAATAAGCTGGGTTTAATCTAATTAAATATCATGAGTAAAGTGTAAGATCAAAAGAGCAAAGTAAAAGTCAGAGCAAATGCTGAGCTAAAACAGTATGAACTAGGCTAAATTTTTATCTTACTAATGGAGACTGCTAGAGAATCATTCAATTTTTAAAACAAATACCAACAGTTGCTACATTCACCAAAAGGCAGATAATAAACTCATTAGACCTCATCCTTCTTCTCTTTTCCCCCAAAACAAATATGAGATAATAGAGAAACATTTTAAAGGTCAAAAGTGACTTGTTAACAAGTAGTTAATCAGACATTAACAAATAGGCCTAACTTTCTGCCCAGAGTGGAAGAGATACATGGATCTTACATAGGTTCAATTTTAAATTCTATATTATTCTACCTGTATCACTTTAGGCATTTTTTTAATGTCTCTGAACTTTCACTTCTTTGTCTAAAAAATACAGATATTAAGATTTGTCCCTGAGTTGTTAGAATTAACAAACCCTATACCTATTTAACCCTTAATTCTGCATTTAACTCAAAGCTGTCATTGTGAGTTAAGAATAATAAAAATGTATACAGCATTACACTTTGGTGGGATATTAAACAAATTTCAATGTTTTCCTAGCTGTTAAGCAGCCCAAAGGAAAGCATTTTAACTTTACTGTAAATGTACTTTGTTTTATCTTTAAAAATAAATTTATACAGGTATCATGTTAAATATAAGTACATACACATATACACACATCCCTGTTGAGACCAAGACCAGGGTGAAACCACAGTGTTGGGGTGGAACGGCCACACTAAGTACTGTCACTGAAAGGAAGGAGCTAGTGTGAAAGGGACTATGTAGACTTTTTAATTCACATTTTCCCAGGGGACATATGGAAGTAGCTTCCAGAAAGGTCAAAGTGCCATGAAACAAAGGAATCTGCTCATCAGAAACATGTTGATTGCAAGGATCACAAACCTACACTCTGACAGAAGTTGGAATGCATAGGGACAGGGATGAACCAACAGGAAAAGTGACCCCAGAAGGCTGCGTCTGGTCCACAGCCAGGTTTAATGGCTACAGGGTGCAGCCACCCTTGAAGAGGAGTTGTACCAGACAGTGCAGAAGGTATTGGTGACAAGAGTCAGGAAGACACCAACATGGAAATGAATACGAAGACCCCACAGTCTGCCATTCCCCTGTCTGGAATTCCCTTCTTCAGGCTTGGGCTAACAGAGCAAATATTTCCTTCTCCATCTACTGGACAGGTTCACTCCTAAGGTCTGCCTACCTGGGGAACCCTTCCCTAAATACTGCAACCTCCCCGAGGTATGGTCCCACAGCATGCCATAAGTCAACACTGACACAACAGTAGTAGAAAGTACTTTAAACTTATTATAAAGGTGGCTGCTAGTTAAACTTTCGACAATGTTAGGGCTGTGTCCCCCTTAGATTTTGCTTAACGTCAGATCTCCAAGGTACCCATAGATGATATGTGATCAAAAGTCATGTTTATTTGTTGGTCTTTCTTCCAAAGCTTCAAGCTGCCTAGGATGACAAAGCTGAATCATTCTCTCTCTCTCTCTCTCTCTCTCTCTCTCTCTCTCTCTCTCTCTCTCTCT
>NW_004524581.1:2031188-2090639 GCF_000260255.1 Octodon degus | reverse complement strand
CTCTCTCTTCCTCTACCCTCTTTCTCTCTTTCTCTGCAACCTAAGGTGCTACACGATTTAGGCAGCTGCTGTTAGGAATAGTCATAGAAATTTGGGATCTAACAGTGAACAAAAGAAACAGTAATTCCTGCCTTCAGAGTTCATTTTGCTTGCATTCTAGCTTCCATTTGACGACTGAGAATTATTAAGGAATTAAAATAAATTAGTTCTATGGTCCATCAAGAAACAACACACTCTATGGGGGAAAAGAACTGAAGGGAGAGGAAATGGAGAGACTGGAGAGTGTGCATGAATAAGTGCATGAATAAGTGGAAATGGAGAGTGTGCATGAATAAGTGGAAATTAAATACGGTGTCACTGGAAGTCTCACTGAGGCAAGATGAGCTCCAAGACTTGAAGGAAATAAGAAATTCAGTCCAGCACATGTACAGCAAGGGACAGGCAGGGGAAATGATAAAAAATCCCCAAGGTCCAACGGCCTTGTGTGTCTAGTGATCTGAGCCAGAAGCTTACTGTCCCCAGGGAGCAAGGAAGAAAGAACAGAGACTAAGGAAACTGACCCCTTGCTTATTCTACTGAGCCATCTCCCCAGCCCTAATTCCTTCAAACTAGAGACAAAGTAACAGATTCCTGGAGGCTGCCCCCTGTCTGTTCTTTGTTCCTTTACCTGGCAAGTTAGCAACTAGGGAAATATAAACTTAAGAGTTTGGTGAATGCCTGAAGGGATGTAAATAGCAGCTTGCCTACACCAAATTAGTTATGCACACTTCCTAGCCTGTTTGTAGCCCTCAATAAATGTGTGCAGTTTCTGTGGCTCAGGGCTCACTTAAGAGAGAAGCTAAACTCAGTGAGACCTCTGAGACTACATTAATCTAGTCTTCCATTCTTTTCTTTCTGCTCCAACCAATAACTTACAACACAGAGGAAACACAAAAAAATGACCAAGGTCAGGGCCTATGAGATGGCTCAGCAGACTAAGCGCCTGCTTAGGCAAACAGCCAAGCACAGGGACCGAGGTTCGATCTCTGGCACCACATGCAGCACAAGCCCCCACTCAGGAGTGGGCCAGCCAGAGTCCGGAGCAGTAGCGCACGCCTGTGATCTGTAATTGCAGTGCTGGGGAGGTGAAAACAGGAGGATCACTACAAGTCTGAAAGGCGAAGTGAGACCTTGTACCAACTAAAAAGAGAAAAGAAAACAGAGAAAGACCAAGGTCTTCCAGGTGTTCATGAATGCAAGGAATAAATACACCTGGAAGAGACCAGAAATCTGGGGAAGACACGAAAAGCATCCAGCCCCACACTTAGCCTAAAGGCTGCTAGCTGCATCAGTGAGTTGGGTTTTCAGAACTGAGTGGCTCCAATTTGGCAAAAACAAACAGGAAATTGGCCCAAAGAAACTGAAGCCTACAAACACAAATCCCTAGTCAAATGCCCTTGAAGTGTCAGGCATGTGTTGTTACAGTGGAACATGATTATAATCGCCACTGTCTGGGAGGCTGACGTGGGCAGGTTGGAAGCTCAAGGCAACGTTGGGTGACCATGATCCTGGCACAAAGAAAAAAGTAAAAAAGGCTGAAGATGTGGTCACTGAAATTCAAAACCACACTCCTGAAAGGTTGCAATTGTCTGAAATCAAACAGACAATTACTGTGACAAAAACATGCTATTTACTAAAAGGGGAATTTTTAAAAGCTCGTTTTATTTATTTATTTATTTATTTATTTATTTATTTATTTGGTACAGGGTCTCACTATGTATCTTGAACTCATATTGATCCTCCTGACTCGACCTCCCTAGTGCTGAGATTACAGTCATGCACTTCCACACCCAGTTTCCGTGGCAGGCATGGCACACCCTGTTCGGGTTGGCACAGCCTGTGGTACTGGGAATTGAACCCAGGTCCTTGCACTTGCCAGGCAGGTGCTTAGGCCAGTGAGATATCTTCCCAGCCCTTAAAAGTAGATTTTTAATTTAATTTAATATTTACCTTCTATCCTAGTTGGAGCATCTCATGGTCTTTTCAAACTTTTTGATAACATTTCTTGCTAACCAATGAAATTTTTTTGTTTGTTTGTTTTTGTTTTTTTTCAAAGTTTTATTGATAAACAGCAATGAGACAGTTTCAAATCAAATCGGAAGTACAGTTTCAACAAATAATACACTGCATATATTCTTCTTAGTGGTTAATTGCTGTACAAGATGCGGACTTGTGATCCTATTTACAAACACCATTAGAACAAATCATTCTATTCATTAAGAGAATGCAACTATATATCTATCCCAACCTCTTTGAATATACAGATACAAAATGGACATTCATCGGTATACCCCATTTTTTCTAAGTTCCGTTATTGAATATTATAGGTGTGTAAACTCAGCAAAATATTCTAAAAGAGTCCAGTAGCCCATAATAGTGTTGGGTCTTCTGTTTAACTGGCAATGTCAGAAATTATTGACCTGAGTCCCCCACAGCTCAACTTAACAGCATGGCTTTATTTCTTATATTTCGACTTCATACTTTTCTACTGGATGGTTAAGACCAAGGTAAAGCAAGACCTATGCAACAAGAGTTGTAACCAATGAAATTTTAAGCCTCAAAAAGTACAAGAAGATTTTGTTTCATGCTTACATTTTATTTGTTGCACTTTGCTTCAGGAGAAGCTGTTTACAGTACATTTTCCAACTCTACTGCCCTTGAGAAGACAACAGGAAAATGCTTCTCCGAGTAAATATAGACCTAAGGCTCAGGTTACTACTCAGAAATACAATCCTGCATGGAAGAATAACCTAAGGGCATCACCACCTTCCACAGCATACGGAAGCAGGCTTTATGTTAAAACGATTTTCTTGAGGAATATTATACACAAAAAATTCTATTTTCAGTCTACTGTGTGTTTTTATTCATTATAAGCTATAATCCAAACATACCAACTTTAGGAAATTTTACTTAAATAATAATCAGTATCCGTAGGCTGTTAGTGCCCCTACAAGTAGGCGGGGCAAGTTTGAGTGGACAAGTGGGATGCTGTGCCAAAAACTACCTTCTTCCCAACAGGTGAAACTGCAGCACAACAAGAAACAAATTGTTCTGTCAATTAGTTGTGGAGAACAATAGAGAAAACAAATTAACTTTACTATAAGAGCCTCAAGTTAAACCCTAAGGGCTGATGCAAGCACAGACAGGCTTATTTGCAATCGAGAGAGAAGCAGTTGACAACCCCAGGAGAACAGCCAGTCTGAAAGCAGCCCCGGCTGTACCAAGGCAGCCTTACCTCCACAACCTCTCTCCTCACGCTAAGCAGCCTGTGCCTGATAAGCAGTGTTTACGAAGGTGATTACTGCACGCCTGGGATTGCTGCATCACAAACGGACAGAATCCCACGTGCATGAAGGGGCGCTTCCTCAGTCCACGCCTAACGCCGCTTCAGTGCTTGATTTGACTTCACAATGCAATCACCGCAAACCCAGAGTTTAGAGCACCCCTTTATTTATTTATTTTGTATTTTAGTACAGGGTCTCACTACACAGATTGGATTTGTAGTGATTCTCCTGTTTTCAGCCTCCCACGTGCTGGGATTACAGGCGCGCACCACCATGCCCAGTCTGAATCTCCGTCTCAGCGTGCCCCAGGGGCAGCGCCGACATGGCAGGCACAGGAATCAAACCCCAGTTGCTGCTCTCTGCCTAAGCAGCCACTTTAATCTGCTGAACTATTTGGCCAGGCCCGGAACATCTCTGTTTTGATAGGGATTTTTCACATGTAAATCTCTACAAAGTAAGAATACATGTGACACAACCTAAGACTGTTTACCCCACTGATGAGCACATCACGATGGCCACATTGTTTGTTCTGAATCAAAGATCTGATTATTCAGAGAGGACACTTTTATCTCCATCACAAGCACCCATGCAGGAGGAACAAAAGGCTGCTGTGGGAACCAGAACTTCTAAAACGGCTCTCTCAGCCCCCCAATACCCTGTGTCTGTGCATATTGTTGCAGGCAGCTAGCTGTGTTAAGTAGAAATGTTATGGGCAGTCCGACAGGGCCAGGCACTCAAGGAGACAGCAGGGAAGACAAAATGACTTTGTAACTTTGGGTGAGACAGAGCCCCACTGGGGGCTGGATCTCAAGACAAAAGAGTTAAAAGAATAAGCAGACCACATACATTCCTAAAGATAGGCATCCAAGATTGATATTTTAAATGAGTCTCTCTCCTTAAGGACCCCTGGAGGTCCCTAACCCAGCCTCCCACAGGAAAATCCCTGGTTCTTCCCCTGCCCCAACCTGGGATTGAACTCAGGCCCTTGCGCTTGCGAGGGAAGTGCTTATTCCACCGAGCCATCTCACCTCTCCCCCGTTCCTTTTTCATGCCCCTTGCTAGGTGACTGGCTTCCTCATTTGTCCTGAATTTAATCAACTTTACCTGAGCAACAGTGCTTGTAATCTCATTGGTTGACCATAGTTTTGTCCCACCTCATGCCCGCCTAAGCGAGTCCCATGTTCTCCACCTTAGATCTGCCTCATCGCATGGTTTTACCCTATAAAAATCTCTGGAAAATATAGCTTTGGGGGCAACCCACTGCAGTCCCCCATCTGCCCTCTTGGATCGGAGCTTTCTTTCCACTAGTAAATATGTTCTTCTCTTAACCTCCACTGTTCCTAAAATTCATTCTTCGGTTTTAGAGAACATAAACTCCGCCCAGGTATCTTTCAGGTTGGGGGTTTCATTCCCCCATATCAGTATGATAAAACCTTTCTGTCATGAATAGGATACATTGTGCAGCTCAGTCGATCTGAAGATGGGGAGATGAAGTGTGAATGTCCTAGTCACAGGGCCCTTGTCCAACCAGCAGGAGAAGAGGCGGAAAGAGAGATTCTAAGCAAAGTATAGGTACTTTTGCTGGCCTAAAGACAAATGGGACCATTTGAGAAACAGCGGCTTCAACTTTACAGCTTCGAGAAACTGGTATCTGCCAAAAGACTGATAATTTTGGAAGCAGATTCTTCTCAGAGATTACTGATAAATTGAGTGTAATTGGCTACCCCAGGTAAAACCATGCAAGACTTGTAGCTGAGGCACTGGTAACTGACATGTGGAATTGTGAGCTTTAAGATAGGACTTGCTTTTAAACCCCACACTTCATGGCAGTTTGTTATTCAACAATAGAAAGCTAGACCAGGCGTGGGGGCACCTGCCTGTAATCCCAACACTCGGGGTTCTGAGGCAAGAGGGTTGTCTTGCATTTGAGGTCAGCCTGACTACCTAGCGAGACCCTATTTCAAAAATACCAGAAAACAAAACAAAACAAAATACCCCAGATATTTCAACAAGGATGGCAGTAGAATTAGGCATTAAGAGCATGCCCTGATTTATCATTGTCACAGGTTCATATTTATTTCAACATATTATACCATAATACAAAAATAAACTACTTCTTTCTGTTTGTTTTTGGTGTTTTGTTTTGTTGCAGCAGGAGTAGAACTTGAGGCCTCACACTTGCCAGGAAGGCCCTGTGCAGCTGAGCTACATCCTCTACCCTGAAGTGTTTGTTACCAACAATTCCTCATTTATTTCTTATTTCCATTTTATGTAATAAGCCCATAAAACCTCAGAACTCATACTCTAATAAAACACAGTGCAGAATGCATTTCAATTGATGGTTACTTATTATATTCAAATAATATTTGCTTGATAAAATGTTTAGGAAAACATATGTAGACACCACCAGAAATTAGTATAAATCTTTTGGGTAGGTAGCTTTAAGCTATAGAAATATCTTCTTTTATTTTAAAATCTCACTAATTAAGCATCCTCCTTGGAGCTGGTGTGCAGCAGTTGTTGAAAAAAATGTAATTATGATTTCTTAATTCTCTCATTTTCTTTATATTTATTTTTAGAACCATCCTGTAAGACCAACGCCAAATGCTGGCGGGGCTGTGAGGAAAAGGGAGCTCTTCTCCTCTGTTGGGGGAGCACAGATCAGTGCAAACACTGTGAAAATCACTTTGGAGATCCTGCAAAACCATTAGGATAGGAGGTCTGCACTAACTCAGCTATTCCCCTTTTGGGTATCTTCCAAGAAGAACTAAAAAATCATATCACAGCAATATATACACACATATGTTTACAAAAGCAAAATTTGTAATGGCTGAATCATTGAAGCAGGGCCGGCCAAATAGCTCAGCGAATTAAAGCGACTGCAAGCGGGCGCAGGGGCCGGGAGTTCGATCAGGCCTGCCATGCTGGGCCCGCCCTCAGAGCATGCTGAGATGGCAATTGAGACTGGGCGTGGTGGTGCACACCTGCAGTCCCAGCTCTTGGGAGGCTATAAACAGGTGGATCACTACAGGTCCAACCTAGTAGTGAGACCCTGAGCACCCTGTAGACCCTTCCTTAAAAAAAAAAAAACAAACAAAAACCTAATGAATCTTTGAAGCCACCCAAACTCCCTTCAACTGATAAATGGATAAAAAGTTATGGAGTTTTAGATAATTGAGTAACATTCAGCCATTAAAAAAAGGATAAACTTGATATATTTCTAGGAAAATGGATCCATCTTGAGAACATACTCTCATGTGAAATAAATGAGACACGCATGTGTAAATATCGAATTATCTCTCTGGTGTGAGACACTCAAAGTGTAAACAAGGACCAAAATGCATAAGAGATATTGTGGAATAGGAAGAAATTGTTAAAAAGGGAGAGGAAGCTGGGGAAGGACAGGAAAACAAAAATCTGAGAAAAGAAGGATAAAGTGAAAACAAAGCTTTGTAAATAAGAAGGAAAAGAGGGCTTAAAGGGAGGGGCAGAGACTGGGGAAAAAAGAGGAATCAAGGTATATCATGAATAGGCAGGTACGAGTTCCCCCTGATGAAGGCAATCTTTATGCATATCTAAAATGTACCACCAAATTTAATTTTAAAAAAAAGAATTATCCTGTAAGGAACATTTTTCTCTTTTCTCGTTCCTTTATTTATTATTTATTTATTTATTTATTTATTTATTTATTTTTACTGTATTCAGACTTTATTGCTTATTGGTCAAATCATTCCACACAATTTTAGGTAAAGAGACTTTGAGAAAATATATTGGGAGTGTTGAACAGATGATGGCAATATTGATGAAAGTGTTCAAGTATTTTACATAAGGTAATAAGAGGCACCACAGCCACCATCACCCCCAGAAATTTGTACATTTCATATAAAAACAGTAAAAATAGTTCAATGGAATTTAATTAGCAATATTCTTTGTAATCTAGCAACCACAGTAAGCATGAACAATTTCAGAATCTTAATAGCAAAACAACAAAAAAGTTTTTGCTCACCACCAGAGGTTTCTTCAAAAAAGGAGCGAACAAATCAACATAACAAAAACCACAAATATACAACCACATAAACAAGTTGGCATATTAATACTAATTCAAGAAACAAAATGTGACTCAGCTTTTAAAAGACATTGCACTTTGTCACTGTAATTACACTTACTTACAATTCCAAACAATTTAACTGAAGCCAAATTTCACTTTGTAAAACCCATGAATACAATTCAAATTGCTCTTATGCTTCACTAAAAGTTATCAGCCTTTAAAACCTCAAACACAAGCTGCACAGGTGTAACCTGACATACTGACAATCCACCCTTGCAGGCATACAGTGGAAGTTCTAAGATTTTAAAATGGAGCAGCTACACAAAGTCACTGTAAATTGCACAATGGTAATAACTTTTCCTAGTAAAATAATAGTAAGTTTCCTTTATTAATGACTTGAAAAAACGTGTATAATAGTTCAGCATTTGAAAGACTTCCATGTATATTAAACAGGTGCAGAGATTGATAAATACATCGGACTTGAAAAGACACTACAAAAACAAGATCTGAAATGCAGCTCTATGCTGAACCCTTATAATTGTTATCCAACCATTAAAAACACAAGAACAGATAAATAAGAATTTATTAAAATCATTGTCTCCAACAATACAAAAATTAAGGCATCATTTACTCCTATACTAATATATGCAGCAAAGAGAAATGTTTTAAATAGTACTTACACAATTGCTTTTCTTTTCTCTCTTTTTATAGACAAGCTTGCCCTACATAGCCTAGGCTGACCTCAAACTTAAGATCTTTGTGCCTGTGTGTCCAGGGTGCTGGCATTACAGGCTGGCACCACCACACCTTGCGTAAGCAAATGTTTTTCTTTTCTTTTCTTCTTTCTTTCTTTCTTTCTTTCTTTCTTTCTTTCTTTCTTTCTTTTTCTTTCTTTTTCTTTTTTTGTGGAACCAGGGATTGAACTCAGGCCCTTGCGCTTGCCAGGGAAGTGCATGTTCTACTCAGCCATCTCCCTGGCCCGCTAATGTTTTTCTAATGTATCTGGAAGATTGGTTTTTATACTGTCCTACTGTACATCCCATTGAAAGCTCTTCAAGATCAAATGTCTTGACCCAAATCAAGAGAATGAGTTCACTGTAGAATAAAAAGTAACTATAAAGAGTACCATATAAAGTTCAAATACTGGTATGTAAATTTCTCTGAAGTAATTTCTGCTTCAGTAATTAAAGCAAAAGAAGAGATGACTTTATTTAAAATAGGAAGCCTATTAACATGACTCATGCTATGAAATAACTACACTCAGTATTCTGCTTTGACAGTTTGAAGAGGGCTTCATACTCCTTTAAAAATTATCCACTAGAATAAGGTCATATAAATTAACTGATTATCCTCCATATTTGTCATTTACAAAGCTCAACAGGCCTTACAGAGTATAATAAACAGTAACATTTTCACCTTTTATTAAGGCAAACTTGTGAAAATAATTTAATATAGCCAGTCCAAATGAACGTTGCACTCACATTTATTATGTAAGAAATGTACAAAAACAGTATTCTATAAAAAGCCACCTCAATACCAGAAAACAGTAATGAAAGATGCTGAACCCAGTTTACTTTTTAAAGGATGTTCTTTCCTTACATCCAATTCCAAGTTCTAGTCATCATCTTTAGAGCCAGTTTTGCTTAAATGCTTTACAACATCAACCCAGATCCAGCCTCGAGGAAGTTCCCCTTTGTGATCTGTTTTATCCGCCAGCTTACGTTTCTGAGCTTTTGAAAGTTGTTCTTTTTTGTCTTTTTTCTTACTTGATGGGGCTATACTAGGAGTTTCAACTGAGATGATATTGCTTATGGAGGTCGCAGAATTAACAGGATGGTGATTTTCCATAAACTGCTCTTTATTGTCCTTGGCATATTCAAACAATGTATAGGTCATAGCGGTTCCAAGGTTAACTTCCACTGCTTCCTGTAACTTGGCTAATATACTCTGCTTTACAGCTGATGATATGGTGTTGTTAAAAAAAGCATTCATAGATATAATTGGAGGCGTTTGGGGGTACGTTTCTGTCCATGAAATCTCTATTAAGAAGGCTTTGGGATCACCATTTTCACCCGGTATTGAAATGAAACTGGACTTAACTCTCGGAAACTTTCATCTCCTTCATAAATAGAACGTAACGCTTCTAGTTCCATCTCTTGGTCCTCATTGGCGCTCATCGCGCCGGGCGCCTCCCAGGCCGGCTGCGGCCGCGACCACGTAGAGAAAGCGAGCGCTGGGGCCCGGAGGCCAGGGCGTCCCCTTTCCGAGCCTCGGCTGCGGGGTGGTGGGGCACCCTCCCTGGCAGCGGCAGAGCCAAGATCACGCGCAGCCCTGACCCTCGTCAGCGTGAAGCGAGGGACTGGAGGCCGCGGGCCTCGGGGAAGGAGACGCAGGCCACGAAGATGGTGCGTCCCGCGTCCAGGAGAAGCTGCGGGCAGGTAACGGCGGAGGCCCCGCCCCTCCCGCCTCCCTTTATTTATTATTTAAATCAGGACAGACTCATGAACAATGATACTATTTCTTGGTCTGTACTCTGGTACCCTTGTGTTTTCCTTTGTAGCAAAAACAACTCCCTCTTGGCCCATGTAGATGCTTTCGGTTTCTCTCCTGTGTCTGTTTCACAAGCCCTTGCTGGTATTTTTTTTTTCATTGTATTAATTATTATTATTTTTTTATTTTCTTTTAAAATGTACTTTTTAATTTTTTTTCCATAATTTTATTGATAAACAAATAGCAACTAGACAGTTTCAAATCAAATTGGTAGGACAGTTTCAACAATCAACACATTGCATACATTCTTCCCAGTGGTTAATTGCTGTACAAGATGCAGACATGATATCCTATCTACAAAAACCATCAGAACAAATTATTCTCTTCATTAAGAGAATGTAACTATATATCTAACCCAACCACTTTGAATACACAGATACAAAATGGACATTCATCTGTATCCCCTTTTTTTGTTAAGTTCCGTTATTTGAATATTATAGGCGTGCAAACTCTGCAAAATATTCCAAAAGAGTCCAATAGCTCATAATAGTATTGGGTCTTCCGCTTGACTGGCAATGTCAGAAATTGTTGACCTGAGTTCCCCACAGCTCAACATAACAGCATGGCTTTACTTCTTATATTTCGTTTTTATACTTTTCTGCTGGATGGTTAAGACCAAGGTAAAGCAGGACCTATGCAACAAGAGTTGTAGTTTTTTGGTCTGAGAAGGTCAGTGAAATCCCCTCAGGATTTATCCTGAGATCCTGTACCTCAGATTGTAGAACCTTTGTCAGTGTCAGCCATGTGGATGAGTCACAGCCATTGCTTGGCCAATGTGCTCTCTGTGAAAGCCTGAGAGAATGTTTTCTCTCCATGTGACTCTCCTTAGGCACACTCTACATCATCGATCACTTTCCTCTTTGGTCCCATAATCTCCTTGATCAGAAAATTTGGGATACTACTGAGTTACATGATGTTACAGTACAAGTTTTCATACGTCCTGAGTCTTAATTGACCTTAGAAGGCTAGGGCCAAAATGTTGGCTTTCCTTGCAGCCCTCCTTTTTCTGTAATTTTGGTCTGCAAACTTAGGTTGTTAACAACCTTGCTATTTTTAAAAGCATTTCCCTTTTTGCTGGCACCACAAGACACTCCAGGGTCATCCTACACTTTCTCTTTGCCAGGTGTGCTACCAATCATCCCTCCAAAGAGTCCTGGTTTCTTTTATCAGATAAATAGGTTTTGAAATACATACATAGGTATTAAATGTGTTAGCAACAGGACACCATTGCGCCTAAGCCCCACAGTGAAAAAAATTTAGCTATCTAGGCATATGTACACTCCCACATGTATGTTAACCCATGTGTTTAAATGCATCTCCTTATATTTTTCTTTGTACCTATCTAACTGAATTCACATTTATATATTTATATCTATATATGTATATATCTTTCTGTCTCTCTGTCTCTGTCTCTGTCTCTGTCTCTCCCCATTCACTTTTGATACTTGTGTATTAATCCAACCCTCAGTCCTTGGTCATTTTAACTTTTTGTTTTTGTGGCTGGCTCAGCCTGAGCTGGAGACAGGGCTGGTGTGGTATATTGTGCCAGGGATGGAACTGCAATTCCTGTGCACTTGCCTAAGCTTGCCTAAGCAGGCGCTTTAGACCACTGAGCTATCTCACTGGCCCTTAATGTCTCTTTTGAAACTGTAAAAATCTGCCTCTTCTTATGTATGGCATCTTTTGCAAAATCTTTCAGTCACCACTTAAGCTATTACCATATGTATAGGTATAGCATGAAGTGCACAAATCAAGGTATGGCATGTACAATTTGAAAATCTCAGTTTAATGCATTTTAAAAGTCAAGCTTTACCAGCTGGTCTGCTATTTCCTCTCCAGCTGTCAATCTTTGGGTAAGGAATTCCAAAGAAACTTATAGCTAAGCAGAAGTCTAAAAATAAAAAGGCATTAACTAGATAAAGCACATGCAAGTGCAGAAAGAATAGGAGTGCAAGGAAAATAATTCAGGTACAAGGAATTTTTTTTAAAAGTCCAGGACCAAAAGAAATATGGGGAGTAAAGAACAAACAGAAGTTGGGATGGAGCAAGAGAAAATAAAGAGCCACATGCTCAAGATGAACACTGTATTCATACGTGCTTATAAATACATGCACATATAGATTTTCTAATTCTTTCTGATAAATTGGCCTAGAAATAATCGAATCCCTGTATCAATGAGTATAATCAACATCCAAGATTTGACAGCAAAATATCATTACAGGACTGGCGAGATAGCTCAGTGGACTAAGTGCCTGCTTAGGCAAGTGCAAGGATGTGGGTTTGATGCCCATCACCATATGCTTCACCAGGCCCACCCCCGGGTGTGTTGAGCCAGCCAGTGAGACAGGGTGTGGTGGTGCATGCCTGCAATCCCAGTGCTGGGGAGGATGAAAACAGGAGGATCCGCATGAATGCCAGTGGCATAGTGAGACCCTACATCAAATACATTTAACACAAATAGATAAATAAATATCATTGTGCTTTTAATAGAACCAGTCAAACTCCTTTAAATGCTCTTGGGGTAGAGCAAAGAGAGAGACAAATATGCTAAAAATCGACTGTCAAAAGGAAAAGTAATAACCAGTGAACAACGTGTTCACATCAGGAGGATGAAGCCTCCATCTTTAGCTGCAGAAGGATAAAAGGTGCATGTTTTGATGAATGCCACTGACCAAACTAGGACAACTTTCACACCAAAGCAAGTGAGGACACCGTCAGAGCACAACTCAGCAAATGACAAAAGAATTCCGAAGTCCACTATGATATCAAAAACAGAGAAGGAAGAAGAAAGAAATTCCCTAGAGATAATATCAGTTAATAAAAGTAGGAAAAAAATGGAAAAAGAAAACCTTCATCTGGCAAGAGAAATATTAGTGACACTAATATTAAAGGTGTCAAGGTTGGTAGAGATTTTCTAGGAGATAGAAAAATCTACTTGCATAACACTGGAATGTCTTCTCCAACAAATTCCATTAAATATGCATGATGAAATGGTGGCATTATAATGGAGAAACCTGGCAGACATCGATGAGTGTGTGCGTGTGTGTGCGCGTGTGTGTGTGTGTGTGTGTGTGTATTGCTTTCTTGCAAATGTACTGAGAGTTAGACATCACTTCTGTGATACTCCAGCTTAGAATTCTTCACCTCAGTCTAGTCACAGAGAAATAGCAGATGAAGCAAAGCTTCCATCACAAATCTGAGAGGGGAAGGAATAATGGAGATGGATGAAACATAGCAATGGATGCAATCAATAGTCCTGGATAGAATCCTGCACCAGAAGAGGAAAGAAATACCATGGGGATGACTGATGACTTTTGAGTGTGTTCTATGCAATGAATGAGAGTGTTGTATTATTATTGATTTCCTACTAGGAAGGTGTTGTGTAAGAAAATGCCTTTGTTTTTGGAAGGCATGGAATATAGCATTTAGGGGAGACTGAGCATCAATTTGTAACACTGAAAACTACAGGGAAATTGCAAATCGTTTTGGTATTTTCTGCTGGTATTCAATATATCTGACACTGATTACTTTATAAACAACAAAAAATAATTTCCCTCAGTTCTGAAAAGTGGGAATTCCAAGAGCAGAATAGAAGTTTATTTGGGGTAGAGTAGGACTCTGGTCTCTGCTTCCAAGATAGCATCTCGTCATCGCTGCATTCTCGCAGAGAGAAATGCGGAAGGCCACAAGCTCGCACAGCAAAGAGATGAAAAGCCAAAGGCCCGCCTCACTCCCTCCGGCCCTTTAACATTCTCTCAGGCTTTCACAAAGAGCAAACTGGTCAAGCAATGTCCGTGACTCATCTACAGGGCTGACATTGACAAAGGATCTACAAACTATGGTACAGGGTTTCAGTGTAAATCCTGAGGGGATTTGACTGACCTTGTCAGATACAGAAGTTACATTTCCTGTTATATAGGCCTTGCTTTATCTTGGTCTTAACCAATTAGCAGAAAAGTACAATAGCGAGGTATGAAAAGTAAATCCATATTAATATGCTGAGCTCTAAAAGGTTCAAGTCAACAACTTCTGACATTGCCAGTCCTATGGATAACCCACTACTATTATGGACTACTGGACTATATTTGGATTATTTTGCTGAATTCACACACCTACAATATTTAAATGGCAATGGAATACCCAGCTCTGACAAAACTAAACAAAAAAAGGGGATACTAATGAAGGACCATTTTGCATCTGTCTCTACGAAATAGTTAGGATAGATATACAGCTACTTTCTCTTAATTCAATGAGAAGAAAGATTTGTACTAATAGTGTTTGGACAGAATATCATATCTTCATCTTGTACTATGAATAACCACTACAAAGACAACAATATGCAATGTGTTAATTATTGAAACTTTCCTAGTAGTTGGTTTTGAAGCTGTCTCATTGCTATTTTTTCTCCAATAAAATAAAATAAAATAAAACAATGCTCTGATCCCATCGATGGAGGCAGAGCCTAGGAGGTCTCATCATTTCTCAGTGTCCCAACTCTTAGCACCGTTGCATTAGGGATTAACTTTCAACAGGAATGGGGAAAGACACAAATACTCAAACCTTAAGACTGAGCAAAGGAGCAGAAGCTAAATTAAAAAGTATATGTTCATATTCAAATTCTTTCGTATACACGAAATACTATTTAATATTCTCTCATAACATTATGAGAGAATAAAACCTTCATCTGGCAAGAGAAATATTAGTACACTAATATTAAAGGTATCAAGGTTGGTAGAGATTTTCTAGGAGATTAACTAAGTATTATTTTATTAAATATAGTCACTAAAGTATAATGACATTTTTTGTTGATGTGAAAAGCTCTCCATATTTTGTTAAATATTTTAAAAATAAGGTACAAAATAAAGTATAATATAATTGCATTTGCATAATAAAACTAACATACATAGAAAGAAAATTAATTTGAATAGCCACTCATAGAGTTGAGTGGAAGGAAAATTAACTGGGCTGTGTTTTTTTGACATGTCCTGCCTTCAGTGAGAACATGGGTTGTACTTCTATCACTACTGAATGTTTTAAGTTCACTAGACTTTAAGGAAGAAGTTAAGAGGAGGATAAGTGCATGCAACATTTCAAGGAATTTTCATGACCATCATGAATTTTCTTCAAAATAGATCCCATTTTTGTTTTCTAAAAAATTAGAAAAGAAATTTCTTTTTAATGTTTTCTTTTTTAAATTTATTTGGTACATGGTCTTGTTACACAGCTTGAATTCATAGTGATCCACCTGTCTTAGCCTCTCCAGAGCTGGGATTACAGGCGTGCACTACCATGCCCAGTTCAGTGGCCAGCACAGCATGTCTGGGGCTTGGGGCCCACATGATATGCAGCACCAGCTGTTGAACCTAGGTCCTTGTGCTTGCTAGGCAGGCATTTAGAACACTGAGCTATGTCCCCAGACTCAAGAAAAGAAAGTCTGCTTTTTCTGTTTCACAACAGGATAGATTTAGTGAAAGAAGAAAATGGTTCACTATAGTTTCCAAGTGTCCTGGTGCTCTGAGAGAGGAAACCAGAGGAGAGTCAAGCTAATTCACCTTTCCTCACTATCTAGTCACTAGCCAAAATCTACTGGAATAGTGTACATTTAACTTGACTTAAAATTATTATTTACTTTACAGTGGTGGTAGCCTAAAATAGTAAGTTATTTAAGTACTATAAGAAAAGATAAGGGCAGGCCAAATAGCTCAACGGCTTAAAGGGCCTGCAAGCAGACAGAGGGGCTGGGGGTTCGATCCAAGGGCCTGCTGTGCTGGTCCCACCCCCAGGTCATGCTGAGACAGTGTACTGAGACTGAGCTTGGTGGCGTGCGCCTGTAATCCCAGCACTTGAGAGGCTGTAAAGAGGAGGATCACTATAAGTCTGATCTATGTAGTGAGACCCTGTATATCCTGTACACCCTGTCCTCAAATACAAAAGAGAAAGAAAAAGAAAGAAAGAAAGAAAGAAAGGAAGGAAGGAAGGAAGGAAGGAAGAAAGAAAGAAAGAAAGAAAGAAAGAAAGAAAGAAAGAAAGAAAGAAAGAAAGAAAGGAAGGAAGAAAGGAAGAAAGAAAGAGGAAAAGAAAGAAAGCTATGTGACAAGGTGACACTGAGGTATCTTTCCTTACATAGAAAACTGCCAAAAAGTAAAACAATTAACAAGCTACTTCTGTCCAGACCATGAGAAACAGACACTCTTGAACACTGCAGGAAGAAATACAGAGTATGTGTTGCTGCTATAAAATATTGGGAAAAAAAACTGAATCTGGGAATACTAAAAAGTGACTTATATCTTGTTATTTTATATCTATATCTCTGAACTGTCATATATGCCACAATTCTGAAAATGCTTTATATTGAAATGTAATTGAAGAAACGTGAAAATTTGTTGCGATTAGGGACCAGGTAAAAAGGAAATACAAGTATAGAATGAGAAATGGGGGAGGCACTCGGAAGGGATGGGTTACACATACCAGAATGAACTTGTCATTTCTACTTTACACACTTATTTAAACACACACACAGATTTCCTGTCATCAGTGAATTTGGTGGCCAGTGAATTACAGCACAGTCTACATATTGTTTCTGGTTTTTAATTATCATTATACTAAAAAGAATCAGAACTCGGGATTGTAAAGCTGGTGCAGGGAACAGACTTATAGTATTTGAGTGTGGTCAATGTCATGTGTCAGAATGAAAGTGCTTAAGAGTTAAATAGATTTCCCGTGTTTCCACGCAGTGCTGGTCCTTCAGCTTCAGCAGTCATTGCAGAACTGCAGCCATGGCCTATTCTATCCCATGGCCACGGGCCCCAGCAAGGGCCACAGGTAACTAAGCAAAGGCCTTACCAAATACATCAAGTTGTGCAGGACGTGATCGGGGAGGTGTGCTGAGTGGCAGGCCATGGAGCTGCTCAAGGTCTCCATGGACAAGTCCATCAAGAAAAGGTTGGGGACGCACATCTGTGCCAAGAGGAAGCGAGAGGAGCTGAGTAACGTGCTGGCTGCCATGAGCAGGGCAGCTACCAAGAAGGACTCAGCCCCTCTGGAATAAAGCTTTACAGAAAGTTCAAAAAACAATTTAAAAAAGTAAAATAGAAGGGGCCTGTCAAAGGTGTCAAAGGACAAAGAGCTTTCTTGAGTGGTCTAAACATCCCCAACCTAGGTCACATTTGAGAATCAAAGTAACTGACTACTTTTGGACTCAACTAGGAATCTATACATCCACAGAGATTATTAAAAAGATGGACTTCTAGTAATGACAGCTGTTTTAGAAACTATTGTGTTCAGTATCGCTTCTGGAAAGAAACATCCGTCAATACCAGTGCAAGTTGCAGAACGTCTACTAGCTGGACAGGATTTCGGATGTTCTTCACCTCCGTCTCCACAAGATCCTTTATTAGTGCATTGTTCTCTATGACGCTGTAACAAATATGTATAAGTACGCAAGTGGATGATCTAAGTGAGTACCGCCAAGGACGGCCACACACTAGTGCCTTGCGGTGTGCTTGCGCGTGGCAAGGAGCACAGCACTACTCCCGCAGTCGCTGGAGGGACCCAGTCTGAGCCCAGCCACGAGGAACACACCGCGAAGATCAATCGAGCTTTTGATTTTCTTTCTGATGTCATCAAATACCAGTTTTAAGACAGCTAATGAAATACTGAGAAATAGTTTCAGCATAAAGGAGGTCTAAAAGGTGGAACATTTGAATACAGTACGTGTACTGGACTGGACTCTGAACTGAGGAAAGAGTACTAAAAAGAAGATTATGGGGTGGGGAAGGAAAAGATTATTGGGACCTCTTTTAAAATAGCAATAAAAGTTGTGATTAGATAACATTATTTCTCTGGCAAGTCTATGGTTATTACATAAAAAAGTATATTTTTGAGAAATGCACATGTGGGCATTAGGGATAAATGGACTTTATGTATTCAGCATAAATTCAAACAATGGAGAAAAAATTATATATCTCTATATAATACAAAACCTTTGTACCAAAATAATAAAAAGCAAGAAATGATAATGAAAACAAATGCAACAAAATGGCAAAAATGTAGAAAAATTAAATAAACACATTTGTGGCTTTTTAGTGTTCATCTTGCTACTTTTATGTTAATTCAATCTATTTTCAAATAAAACTTTTACAACTCTATCACATCTCTGGTGGTAATATTTCAAACTTAAGTATTTAAGTAGAGCCATTTTACATTTATAGATGGACACAGATAATACAATTTGGAGCCAGAGAAAATATTCATCTCCCTTATCTTGAAAACATCTTGAGTGGGGATTGGTCTTATTGTACTGCATGTATAGACGTATTTTATCACAAAATATCACAAGAGGATGTTTCCCTTCCCCTTTTTAAATTTCAGAGTCCATGAAGCACTTTGAATGTGTTACTCATCATGTTCTAGTGAGTAACTCCTACAGTCAGTGTGTGTTATAAACTAATATTAAAATCAGGTGTTTCTCTCATAGAAGTTCCCTAAACAAAGGTAAATCTATATTATTTCAAAAAGTCACTTATGTACTATCAGTACCAAATAGGATTTCCTCATTTGTATTTGTGTAAGTGTAGATTTTGAAATGTAAAATTCTAATTCATAATTAAGCCCAGATCAAATACATAAGTCACAAAGGTCTACTTCTGAATACCACTTGCTGTGTACCTCCAGTGCATAATTCACTTCTTTATACTTGTAACAATATTCACTAATATCGCTAGATGGGGACACTCTTTGAACTCAGGTTTACCACAAAATAAATCTTCATCTAATTTCTTAGGCAAATTCATGCCTATCGTAGAACTCTTTAGGAAAAGCATTCTGACCACATAGGAGCAGCTGCTGGAAGCATAGATTCTCTTTTCTATTTGTTTCTCATAAATCTTACCCTTGAGCTGTCAGAGAACCACTTTCGTAAAATATCTCAAAGTGGCAATTTCATAAGAACAATTTCCTGACTAATCATTTTAAGTGAAAAGAGTTAAACAGGAGAACACAAAATGAAACTCCTCTGACATTTACTGGATATTGTAATGTGTGCCTGTCCTAACTTTTGGAGATCACATGATTCTTTCCAATTTCTAACTTTTATTTCTTAGTAAATAACATGTACTATATAGTTTTAGACACTTATGGCTGAAAAATGCCTGAAGAACATAACTATCCTGTGCCAGAGAATAAGTACAAGTCATTCAATGCAACTCCTATCCTCAATACAGCTTTCTAATGGCAAAATTAACAAAAATAATGACTTGGAAGTTCAAGCTTTGACAAAGAACATCTCAAACTAAGCAGATCAAAATATTTATTTACAGTTCATTATGGAAAACTGAAAGTAAATAGAGCTGCAAGGAACAACAGAATAAATGATAAAGCACTGCCCACAGTTTTCAATGTTGATGAATCGTTGGTCAGACTTTTCTCACCCAGTTCAACACACCACTAGATTACTAGAAAAGAAGTCTAGATTTCCTGTGATTGTGTTCACAAATACAAGCTGTGGCTGTCTTGTATCTCTAAAAGGCATGTGTTCTCCTTAACCTCATAGCTGCAATGACATCACCATTATAAAATGGTTATCTAACATCATTAAATATGCTATAATAAAGAAAAAAATAAAAACATTGTGTGTTTATATGCTGTGTCATAGACTATGCTATGTACTGCCAAGGTAAGAGCAATGACTTCTCTAAAATCCTAGTTCTGTAGGTAGATAAGTAGATTGACTGTCAAAAAAGGGAAGAAAGTGGAGTGTGTTTATGGAACAGCAGGGCATCAAACCCAGCAGGAGAAGAGAGCCAAAGGGCAGAGAGGACTTCAGGTGCGTGGCACCAGTGCCCAGTGCCCAGCCTGGCAGAGCCTCTACAGGTGCACATCTCTCCCCCTCTTCACACTGTGCTCCGAGCGGTGGTAACTTGGTGCTGGTGCAGACATGTACGCCCCAGAAGCTAGCAGCTCTGAGGTTGCATCCTGGCTCACTCCATCTCGACTGCTAAACACAAGCACAGTAGCAGGCACACAGCATGGCATTTTTGGGAGTAAGCAGCCTCTGCCAAGACTCAGGTATGATGGAGGACATTCAATGGTTAATTTATCAACAATAGCAAATTGAATTATGACTGCCTTGGTTACTTTTCTCTCATTGTTGAGATAAAATACCCGACACGCAGAATTAAGGGAGAAAAGATTTATTTAGCTGACAGTGTGTGGAGGTTTCAGTCCACACTCAGCTAGCTCCAAGGCAGAGTGGCACACAGCAGAGGGCAGCAGTTCATGGAAGCAGGAAACAACGAAGAGCAAGAGCCAAAGGGAGGTGCAAGAGAGCGAGTCTGTTCCCCTCTCTTGTATTACATGCAGGCTACCTGCCCCAGGGTGGGTGCAGCACTTACTGCGCTCATCCCAGCACTGGACTATGAATCAATCATGAGCTCTAGAAGCTGCCCCATGACTGCGTGAGGCTTTGGGGGACATCCAGACATTAACTATGATTGTATAAGGCATTCTCTCCATTGCTTTGGTTCCTCTTTATCTCTTTCAAAGCTTTGCTGAAATATACTTTCTCACCAAAGACTATGCTTGTCACTCTACCAAAAAGGGTGGACAGCCTTCCCATCTGTCACCCTTGTCTCTCTCCTGCTCCATTCTGTCCAGAGCCATCTTCTAACACTTTTCTCCTCATTTCCCACCTTCAAATGTAGTCTTCAGAAACAAGCTTTCAGCTTTATCACTACATGAATGCACACACTATCCACAGTAAGTGGGTGAGACCCTCTTCCACACCTTTGAGACCTTCCCTCACCACTCTGCAGTACCCCTCCCACGCCCACCCAGTGAATGAGAACTTCTGCCACATTCCGGGGACCCCCAAATCCAGCCCTAGCCAGGCCCAGTGATTGTATAGCAGAGCTTCCTCTCCCCCCTATGCAACCTTGTCCCCTTCAGACTCAGCTCAGGCCTGGCATACAAGCCTGGGGTGAAACTCTGGAGCTAGAGTCCCTACAGAGAGAGTAGGGGACAGAACCACCCAGCTAGTCCAGGAACAGAACATCTTGCCAGAGGTGCACAACATGTTCACTCCCAAGGGCAGCAGAAGGAAGGAGTTGAGCACAGCAGCCAGACCCAAGCCAGGTACAGCTAGACAAATTCAAACTTAGCAGATCTGCACCAGAATTTTAGTAGGTGCTAAGATTATAACTGCACCAAAACTCTACAGCAAAGGTCAGAACCCAGTGCTACACAAAATGCCAACAAGAAGTAATAAAATGCAACCCCAGAACCCAAGCCCACCCATAACAAGTGCAGAGGACACTAACACAGAACAAACTGGGAATCACACAGCTGAAAGCAATGAATCAAAGGCTTCTGAAATAAAGAAAGTGCTGCAGAAAGGTATACAGGAACTCAGATTGGAAATGAAAAAGAAATTCCTGAATTAATAGCATCTGAAGTAAAGAATCAAATGCAGAAAGATATGGAGGACACCCAATGCCCACCCAGAACAACTGCAGAGGACACTAGCTCAGCTGAAATGTATGAAATAATAGCATCAAAAGTAAATAAGCAACAGCAGAAAGTTATAGAAGAACTCAGAGCGGAATTATTTTCTGAAATTAAAAAAGAATTCTCTGAACTCATAGCATCTAAAGTAAATCAAGTACAGAAACATAGGGAGGAAACCCAATCTGAAAAAAAACTCTGCAGTAAAAGAATTAATAACTGCTTCTAAAGAAGATATTGATAAAAAAAATAAAGGAGATTAGAAAAATGACAGATTCCTTGAATGATCAATACAGGAAAGAAACAGATCGCAGGAAGCAGAGTCAAAGAGATATAGAGGAACTCAAAATCTCAATCACAAACTTGCAAAACCATTTGAGTGAGAGTGAAGACAGAGTTTCAGATCTTGAAGATGCTGGTGCAGCTAGTGAAAAGGTAAGTAAATATCTTAAAATCACCTAGGATACAGGAAGAAATAATTCATCACTTGCAAGATGGTACAAAGATGAACCATGTAAGGCTAATAGGTATCAGTGAGAAAGAATGAGCCAATACAAATGACATTAAAAAAATATGGGCAGGAGTAAGAGCAGAAAACTTCCCAAATATGAGGAAACAATCTGACATTCAGGTAACCGAAACATACAGAATGCCAAGTAACCTCAACACAATTAAAAACACACCGAGACATATAATAGTCAAGGTCCCAGAAATCCAGCACAAGAATAATATACTGAAAGCCACTAGAGAAAAGAAGCAGATCACATTCAAAGGAAAATCCATCAGAATTACAGCCGACTTCTCTTTACAAACCATGAAGGCAAGAAGAGCATGGAGCAGAGTACTTCAAGTCCTCTATGAAAACAAATTCCAGCCCAGACTACTATGCCCTGCAAAACACTTTTTCAAGTTTGATGGAGAAATGAAATACTTCCATGACAAAGAACAACTAAAGAATTTCATGATGACAAAGCCAACCCTACACAGGCTCCTGAAAGATGTTCTAGAGAGGGAACAAAATGATCAAAACTCCATGAATGAGATCAGAAGCAACCAACTAAATAGGGCAAACAATTACACACAGGAGAAAAAGGAGTAAACAACAAAAGGCAAATAACATGTCAATCGTAAATCAATACATCTCAATTCTAACCATCAAAGTAATGGGCTCAATACACCAATTAAGAGAAATAGACTGGTATAGTGAATTAAGAAACAAAATCCAACAATATGCTGTATACAAGAAACACATTTAACTCATAAAGACATTCACAGGCTGAAAGTAAAGGACAGAAAACAATACCATAAATCCCAACACCTCAGAAAGAAGCAGGGGTAGCAATCCTATTCTCAGACAGTCTCAAATTCAAACCAAGATTGATCAAGGGAAATAAAGAAAGCCACTATATACTGGTTAAGGGAAAAATTCAAGAGGAAGAGGTAACACTCATAAATATGTATGCACCAAACATGGGAGCAACAAACTATATATAGCAAATCCTAATGGATGTGAAAAATCTAATATCAAAAAAAAGAAAAGAAAAAATCTAATATCCAGTACAACAATCTTAACAGGAGACTTTAACACCCCCTTATCCCAAAAAGATAGGTCAACTAGACAAAAAATTAGCAAATAAATAGCAGAACTGAACCAGAGTTTGAAACAAATGGACTTGGTGGACATACACAGAGTGATCCACCCAAATAGAACTGAATACACATTTTTCTCAGCTGCACATGGGTCATTTTCTTTTTTTTTTAAATTCTTTTTGGTCATTTTCTAAAATAGACCACATACTGGTCCATAGGTCATGCTTAAGTATATGCAAGAAAACAGAAATTATCACATGCATATTATCTGACCACAGCACAATGAAACTGGAAATAAATGACAAAAGAAACCAGAAAAAAAAAAAACCTAAATACATGGAAATTAAACAACACCCTACTCAGCAACTAATGGGTCACAGATGAAATTAAACAAGAAATTCAACAATATCTACAATTCAATGAAAATTCAAGCACAATTAATCGAAATTAATGGGATGCGGTGAAAGCAGTTCGCAGAGGGAAATTGATAGTTGTGAACTTACATATCAGGAAAACAGAATGGGAACAAATAAACACCTTAATGCTGCACCTCCAACAACTACAAAAGGAAGAGCAAACCAAACCCAGAGCCCAAAGACGGGAAGAAATCATAAAGTTTAGAGCAGAAATTAATTCACTTGAGATGAAGGAAACAGTTCAAAGAATTAATGGGAAGAAAAAAGCTGGTTCTTTGAAAGATTAAATGAAATCGATAAGCCCCTAGCTAACCTCCTCAAAAAGAGGAAAGAAAAAATTCAAATACAAGCAATTAGGAATGAAAAGGGTGTAATTACCACAGACTCAGTGGAAATTCAGAAGATTATCAATAGCTACTTTGAGAATCTTTACTCTCACAGAAGAGAAGACACAGACAAAATGGACAGATTCCTAGAAAACTACAAATTACCACAACTTAATCGACAAGATATAACCACTCTCAGTAGCCCAATAACAGCCAATGAAATATGAGATGTAATAAAAACCTACCGACAAAGAAAAGTCCAGGTCCAGATGGATTCACAGCTGAATTCTACAAGAAGTTTACAGAAGATGTAGTCCCTATAATCTTCAAACTCTTCCATGAAATTGAAAAGGAAGCAATCCTCCCGAAATCATTCCTGGAGGCAAGTATTATACTGATACCAAAACCAGGGAAAGATGCAACTAAAAAAAGAGACCTGCAGTTCAATCTCCCTTATGAACAGCAAAAATCTTTAATAAAATCCTACCAAATAGAATACAGCAAATCATCCAAGGGATCATACACTATGACCTGGTAAGATTTATCCCAGGGATGAAACGATGGTTCAATATTCAAAAGTATAAAATGTAATAAACATGTCCATAGAGTGAAAATTAAAAACCATATGATCATCTCAATTGATGCAGAAAAGGCTTTAGACAAAGTCCAACACTCATTCATGTTCAAAGTCCTACAGAAAATTGGAATAGATGGCCTCTACTGCAGTCTGATAAAAGCCATTTATGAAACTCAAAAGCTAACATAATTCTAAATGGGGAAAAACTGAAAACTTTTACTCTTAGATCTGGTACAAGACAAGGATGTCCTCTATCACCACTGCTATTCAATATAGTTCTGGAATCATTAGCTAGAGCCACTAGACAAGAGAAAGAAATAAAAGGAATAAGAATAGGTAAAAAAAGAAGTTAAATTATCATCATTTGCAGATGACATGATACTTTACTTGGAAGACCCAAAAAGTTCACCAAGAAGCTACTAGAATTAATATAGAAATTCGGTAGCACAGAAGGATACAAGGTCAATACCCAAAAGTCAATTGCATTCCTCTACACAGATAATAAACACACTCAAGGAAATGAGAGAAGCAATAACTTTTACAACAGCACAAGGAAAATGAAATACCTTGGAATTAATCTAATTAAAGAAGTCAAAGATCTTTTCAAGGAAAATTACAGTACTTTTAAAAAAGAGATCATAGAGGATTTCAGAAAATGGAAAGATATTCCCTGCTCCTGGATAGGAAGAATCAACATTGTGAAGACGGCTACACTCCCAAAATTGCTGTACAGATTTAATGCAATTCCTATCAGACTACCACCAACATACCTCACAGACCTAGAAAAATTGTTGCTAAAATTTATTTTGAACCAGAAAGACCTAGAATAGCAAAAGCAATCCTGGGCAACAAAGACAAGGCAGGAGGAATTACATTTCCTGGCTTGAAATTATACTACAAGCCTACTCAGATAAAATCAGCATGGTACTGGCAATGAAATAGACCTGAAGATCTATAGACAAGAACTGAGTAATTATATATACTGATATGTGTGAACTAAGCAACTGCACTGAAGATGGAAATTTGTAATAGTAGGTTCTTGATTGGAATGTCTATCACTCTGGTCTTCTGAATACGTGCTACTTGTCATGACACACCAGTCACTGCCATGCTGTCTCCTTCAGGTAGACGATTGTTTAAAAAGGAAGTGGGTGGTGAATGAAGGCAGGAGACAGGAAAAGGAGTGTTGCGGGACTGTTCTGAGAAAATGTTGTATACGGTTAGATTTCTGGACTTACGTGTAAACATACATAATTCTTTATTCCTATTTTTTAAATATATTTCAAATTTTAATTTTTTTCATCATATTCTGTAGGTACTTAAAGTTCAATATATCAATACTTGAAAAATACCTGTTCCATCTTATGCCTAAGATGTTTGATACTGAGACAGATAGTGACGTTAAGCTCAACAGCCTAGGTTATATGGTAATAACAATCAACTTCTCTTCTGGAGGGTTAACAACCTAAGTTTGAAGATCAAAAATTAGATGAAAAGGAGGGCCACAAGGAAAGCCAACATTTTGGCCCTAGACTTCCAAGGTCACTTAAAACTCAGGACATATGAAAACTTGTTCTGTAACGTCATGTAACTCAGTAGTGACCCACATTTTCTGATCAAGGAGATTATGGGGCCAAAGAGGAAAGTGATCCATGATGTAGAGCGTGCCTAAGGAGAGTCAAATGGAGAGAAAACATTCTTTCAGGCTTTCGCAGAGAGCACATTGTCCAAGCGATGGCCGTGACTCATCCACATGGCTGACACTGACAAGGGTTCTACAATCTGTAGTACAGCATCTCAGGATAAATCCTGAGGGGAGTTGACTGACCTCATCAGATCCAAAAGCTACCATTCTTGTTACATAAGTCTTGCTTTATCTTGGTCTTAATCATCCAGCAGAAAAGTAGAAAAATGAAGTACAAGTAATAAAGCCATGTTGTTATGTTGAGCTGTAGGGGACTCAGGTCAACAACTTCTGACATTGCCAGTCAATTGGAAGACCCAATACTATCATGGACTACTGGACTATTTTGGAATACTTTGCTGAGTTCACACTCCTATAATATTTAAATGATGGAACTAAACAAAAAAGGGGATATAGATGAATGACCATTTTTGTATCTGTGTATTCAAAGTGGTTAGAATAGATATATAGCTATATTCTCTTAATTCAAGGAATAGAGGGATTTGTTCTAATGGTGTTTGTAAGTAGGATATCATGTCTGCATCTTGTACAACAAATAACCACTAGGAAGGCAGTATGCAATGTGTTAATTATTGGAACTGTCCTACCAATTTGATTTGAAACTGTCTCATTGCTATTTATTTCTCATTAAAATTATGGGAAAAAAAGAAGTTGCTTTCTCTATATCACTAAGAATGAGTATGACTACAAATGGCTGTTAGCCATAGATTAAATGGTACTTTGGCAAAAGGTGCCTTAAATTAAAATATACAAAGCCAAAAAATATTGCACAGATCTCAAGAATGGTTAATATTTCAGTTGTTTAGGGTTCAGATCTCTATTTTGAAATACAAGATAAAGCCTTAAAAGAAAGCTTGAAGTTACATACTACATCTTTAAGTTTTTTAAAAATAAAATTGATGTTTCTCAGGTGGATATAACCATGTGATTCTAGAGAACATGTTGGTAGGTCTGGTGCTGCTCTATGTGTGTGAGCAAGCCGCGGGATAACCTGCCCCTAATTATTAGCATCTATGGGCCTGAGGAAAGACTGTAAATGGAAGAAGGCATTGCATCTGTCCAATAAAACAAAAGTCATTTTTTACCTTGAGAAATATTCCTTCATGATAATCTTGAAATTTTGTTTCAAATTAAATGTGCAGTGTGCTTCAGATTTCTAAACCCAGTTCTATAACATGACCACAAGCAAATCAATGGCCTTGGCCCACGAAATGCCAGGTTATTCTCACATTCAACTAAACCATAGATGCCTCAAATATTCAGATACCACCATTATCTCTAGTATACACATAACTGGTATGATCAACTTTTACAAGGAAAGACCTGGAAGAAAGCCCTTCCAGGCCCCAGAAGCACAGGAATACTGGGGCTCTCCGGCTCCTGAACAGTGTTCAGGATACAGATGGGCGGGCCCCACGTGGGAACATCCATCTACTTTCAAGACTCCTTTTCCTTTGGGTAAAGCAGAAGAGAGATGCTTGCATCTAAAGCCGATCTTATTTGCCTCAAACTGGTGTTGTATTTTGACATGCTGGGATAAGATTAATGAAAAAAAGTACCGAACAGTATGAAAATAGGCACAGAAAATATCTGAGTTACAGTGGGAAGTAACATTAGAGAGCGTAAGAACTGAATGCAAGAAATAATGTGGGAAAATAATCAAAAGCGATTAGAGCTCCACTATAGGAGAGGCGAAGGTATGTACGATCGGGAGGGTGGTGGTGGAAGGCCATCTAAATTTGAGCCTAGGTGACCAGGGAAATAAAGGTGTTCTAAACAGATGAACTCATTTACAGAGAAACCATGCACAGCTCACTCTCTAAACCCTGAAAGGAATAATAAAAATCACAAATATAAACTATCACATCAGTTACAAAAAAATTGTTGCACATTTTCATATAGTCTTGCTATTTAAATATAATTATTTGAATCATCACTTCTACATGTGTAAACATTACTAGAAGGAAACATTATAAGCTTATAGTTCAACTCTTAATGACTCGTTTTGATTTAGCAAATGAACAATTAATGAAACTTATGGCTAGTGACAAAATAATTTATCTAGTCATCTTTTGAACACAAATATCCATTAAAGATGGAAAATATCAACATAAATGTGGCCCATGATAGTCTCAGGTACATGACAGCAAGGTTAATACTGTCAGGACTTTTCAGGTGTCTGTAGTGAAATGTGTTACCTCGAAGCAGTATACGGCACAATATATATTGGGAGTATGAAATATCAATAGCCTATCATAGGAAAAATTTTCAGACTTAATTTCTGTGACAGAAAATTCTTCCTATTTTGGAGCAAATAGGTTTAGAAACAGGAATATATCATTTTCCTTTTCTCCAACATTTTAAAATAATTTATAATTGTTTATAAAATTCACAATGTTGCAATTAATAATTTTGAAGATTAGCTTAACTGTATGGCTTTTTAAAATTCTTATTTATTTATTTAATTTTGTGGAACCAGGGATTGAACTCAGGCTTTTGTGCTTGAGGTGTATGTCTTAAAACTCTACATGCTTTGTATTTGGGATTACATTTCTAAATGCTTAAAATTTTTTTAAAAATCGATTTCTCCAAGAAAGCAAACCATGTTTCTTTTTTTCTTTTTTTTTTTTTTTTTGCTTTAAACAATTTATTTAACTGAAATGGACTTAAGTTTGTTTCTGAAGTGACTTCCATTTATTTTGATACATCTTTTCCCCATGATGATTTACAGGATCTTCAAGCCAATATAAATACTTTATAAATATTTGAATTTGTGGGTATACACCTGCGCAATACCTCAGCAGTATCTTTCAGCAAGAAAATACTGAAGAGTAAAGGCTAGACACAATTACTGGGTACAGTGAAAATCTGCTGCAAATATTTCTGAGGTAAGAAGGCACCACATACCTGTTCAACTAAGAAAACCACCCTTACAACACAGGATGATTTTAATTTTACATAGGACCTAGAACACTTAAGCTGCCAATTAGGTGCTGAATGGCAGAGCAACGTCCCCAGTTTATGCCATGAATTCATAGGGAATGGGTTCCAACAACTCGGGTTCCTTTCCATTGGTCCTCACAAAGTGTGCTTCTCTGGGAGGGGCAGGCTGGCGTTTCAGCTGAACCCAGGTACCTTTCTCTTTGGCTTCCTTCTTTTTCTGATCATTTTCCTTGACACGTTTCAGGAAGCTATCACGACTTTTTGAGTGTTTAATATGCTCGATACGCACATTAATCCTCTTGGCAAGTATCTTGCCCTTAACTTGCTTGTTTACAACAATGCCAACAGCATGCTGGGTAACGTTGTAGACTCTTCCCGTTTTGCCATGGTAACATTTGTGAGGCATTCCTTTTTGCACAGTACCCATTCCCTTGATGTCTACAATATCACCCTTTTTGTAGATTCGCATGTATGTAGCCAAAGGAACAACCCCATGTTTTCTAAAAGGCCTGGAAAACATATACCGGGTTCCCCTCCTCTTGCCCTTTGTGTTAGTCATTTTGGCAAATTACTGGAAGATGGCGGTTCCGGCCGAAAGGCGCAAACCATGTTTCTAAGGAAAATAAATGCATATGGATGTGGGTGGTAGAAACCCGCCCTCCTCTTATGTAAAGTAGGTGTGAAACGGTCCTTGTAAACCAAAGCTCCCCTAGAAGGGGAACAGGCTTGCAGCAAAGAGGTTGCTGAGTATACAGCAAGAGAGGCCCTCACCATCTGAGGGGGAGGATTCCACAGAGAACAGATACTCAGGTCTCCCATGGTAGGAGACTGCAGGGCTGCTTGCTACTCTAAGGAGACACTGGGAAGTGTTTCACTTTGGCAGCCATTACTGAAATGCCAATTACAACAACACTGAGCTTTCATGGTACTCCAGAAATAATGGCAATCATCAAGAAATCAAAGGATAGCAAATGTAAGTGTGGCTGTGGTAAAGAAAAGGACGCTTACATTGCCTGTGGGAATGTGCACTACTGCAACCATCATGGCAATCGGTATGGACATATCTCAAAAAACAAAACCTGGAAATCCCATTCATCTCAGCTTACTGTTCCTTCTAGGTATCATCCCCAGACAGTGAAAGACACCACGTTACAGTGATAGACACACACCAGCATTTATCAGCGCAAGTCATAATAGCTGAGTCTTGAACATAGTTTACATGTTCGGTAGTGGATGACTAGATAAAGAAATCATGGACTCTATACATAATGAGACACTACTTTGCTATAAAGAAGGAGAATTTCAAGACATTTATAGGAAAACAGATGCATCTTGGAAATGTAATATCAAGTGAAAAATACATCACACACACAAGTTTAAATGCCATTAAAAAAATAAAAGATGAATAAGAAGAAATGCCAATTGGGAAGAAGATCAAAAGATCAAAGGGAGGGTGTAGAAACATTTTAAGTGTGTCATGTCTATGTTAAAATAGTTCAGGGGCTGGGGAGATAGCTCAGTAGAATAAGCAATTTCCTGACAAGCACAAGGTCCTGAGTTCAATCCCTGGTACCGCAAAATAAATAAATAAATAAATAAATAAATAAATAAATAAAGTAAGTAAGTAAGTAAATAATAAAAAATAAAATAGTTCAAATGAATATAATCATTATATGCCTCAAGAACCAATTAACAATAATAAATTATATTAGTAACAATGAAATTGGGGAAGGGAACAGTAGAGGGTAGAGAGAGGAAGATGAGGAATGGAAAGAAAACAAAAACATACAAGAATGTTAGATGTGTGCATCTACTCCCTAAGGTGAATGTATACATCGTGCACTGCACACATGTGCTAATACAAACATTTAGAAAGTGAAGAACAAACATTCAAGAAAATTCTAAAAAGCAAAAGGGCAACCATTTTACCTTGTAGGATAAATTCTTAATATACACAGGCCTAAATTATGTGACTATTTTAGAAATTGTACTACCTCTCCTTAAAGAGAAAAGGAGGTGAGAGTACGTTTCTTTTAAAATCATACCTAATTAGCATTGCTGAACTAGCGTTGGGGCAAGTTTAAAACCACACTTGCTAAGCTAATTTTATGATTTTATACTTAGGAAACTAGTTAGGCAAGAGAAAGAAATAAGAGGCATCCATCTTGGAAAAAGAAAGTCAAATTATTAATATTTGCAAGTGAAAATTTTGTACTAAAAAAATTCTAAGTATTTTATCAAATGACAGGGCTGGTAAACACATTTAACACAATGGCAAGATAAAAAAATTAACATAAAAAACTAGCCTGTGTTCATGGATCAAAAGACTTCATATTGTTAAAATGACTCTCCTACCCAAAGCTATCCAAAGATTCCATACAATCCCCATCAAAATAGCAATGATTTTCTCATAGAAACAGAAAGCAAAGCATCTCAGAATTCATATGAAGCCATAAAAGACTCAGAGTATTTAATGTGATCATAAGCAAAAAAAGAAAATATATGTCTCATAATTCCTGACTTTAAAATATCCTACAAAAATGTAATAACTAAATCAGCATGGTACTGTGTGCATAAACCAATGAGACAGCATAGAGTAACAGAAAGTTAATCCATACATGTACAGAAAACTGATGCCTCACAAGGCACCCCCAGAGCAAAGATCAACCTTGCAATAATGCGCAAGCAAAACTGGATATAAATATGCAGAAGGATGAGACTAGATCCCTAAGTCTCATTAGACAAAAAAAATACCAATTCAAAGAATGCCAAAAACTTAAACATATGACATGAAACTGAAATGTCTATAAGAAAATATACAAAATCACTGGAAGACCTTGTTATATGTAATGATTTCTTAAAAGTAAAATCCCCAAGGGCCAGCCAGATAGCTCAGTGGACTGAAGTGCCTGTTAAGACAGAGCACAGTGGCCAGGATTTGATCCCCAGTGTGCCATGCCAGCCCAGCCCCGGGGGTGCACAGAGAGGCAAATGAGATGGGACCTGGTGGCATGCACCTGTAATTGGGAGGCTGAAAACAGGAGAATCACTACAAGTCTGATCTGTGTAGTGAGACCCTGTAGACCTGTACCAAATACCCTCAAAATACTCAGTCTGCTTCTAGAACACTTATCCCATTGTTCTTTCCTCTTCAGAGGCAGTTCTGGAAGACCTTCTCTGTTAATGCCTTCAGAAGACATTATCGTAAATAAGATAAACACTGTCCGTGGGTGTCAGCCAGTGGAAAGGCAGGCTTTTAAATTCACCACTCTCTTCATCAGATCTGGCCCCAGCCAACTTTTGCTTCTGTCCCACATCAAAGTGACCATGTAAGGGAAATGTTTCACACTGATTCAGGACACCAAGGCAGCCACAGTAGCACACGTAAAGAGACTCACGAAAGAGGATTTTCAGAACTGCTTCAGAAAACAGTAAAAATGGTGGGACATGTATGTTCAGTGTAAAATTATTTTAATGATCATTACTCGTGATGTGTCTTTTACTACAGTAATTATTTCATTTAAATATTCACCATATTTTTTTATCATGATTCTTCCATCATCCCCAAATGTTCCTGGAATGTTTTTCTAATCCCAAATTTCTGCACACCTTCATGTCTAGGTAACAATGTACTTTCTGTCACCAAAGACTAGATAGTATTTTCCAGAATTATATGAAGACAAAACCATACCAACTACCATCTTCTTATCTGGCTTCTTTCACTCAGTATAATTATTCTGATATTCATCTATGTTATAGAATATGCTGACATTTTACATATTCTTTTTGTGACTAAGTAGTATGTCAAATGGAATCTTGATTGATTGATTGATTGATTGATTGATGGATGGATTTATTGGTACCAAGGACTGAATGCAGGACCTTGCACTTGCCAAATGGACACTTACACTGCTGAGCTACATCCCCAGCCCTAAGTAGCATTTCAATACTTAGCTTTACCATAATTAGTGTGTCCACTCATTTGTGGGTGTTCATTAGGGCTGGTTCAAGTTGGGTCTATTGCCTGCTGCGAACAAGACGTGGTTGAGTGCAAGTCCATAGGTTTAAGCTATCACCTTTCACAGAAGTATCTAGGAATGGAGTGCGTGGGCTAGATGCTGAGAAGTATATTTACAGGTCTGAGAAATGGCTGAACTGCTTTGAGAAGTGGTTGCATGAATTTACTCTCTCAAATGCATGCAGCATAAGAAGCTCTACATCCTTTCAGTCTTTAATTTTAGACATCCTAAATCTGTGGATCATGGGCTTTCATTTTCCTTTCTTTTCTTTTTCTTTCTTTTTTTTTCTGCAGGGGGAAGGGTCTCACTATGCAGCTTGAACTCATACTGATCCTCCTATCTCAGCCTCCCCAACTCTATGATTACAGGCATGTATCACCATCCCCAGACTCAGTGGCCCACTCAGCGCCCAGGGGCTGGGCCGGCTCGTCTTGTGGTACCAGGGATCGAACCCTGGTCTCTGTTCTTGCGTAAGCAGGTGTTTAATCCACTGAGCTATCTCACTGACCCTTTACTGTGTTTTTAATTTTCATTTCCCTAATGACTAATTATGTTAAGTAAACTTTTGCATATTCATTTACTAATAGCTTCTCTTCTTTTTTGAAGTGCTTGTTCCATAATTTGCCCATTTAAAAAACTGATTTGTTTATTCATTAAGATTTGAGACTTCTTTATGTATTTTGAAATAAATCTCTTTTTCAGATACATTATTTGTAAATATTGCTCCCAGTCAAAACTCCGTCTTTCCCACTCTTGAGATAATAGTGACTTCCAAATAAATTTCATATTTTCTTGTTGTTTGTTTGTTCTCACAGTGATAAGGATAGAACAAAGCACCCTAACATGGTAAGCAAGTGCTTTACTTCTGAGCTATGCCCAGATCTCATTCTTACTTTTAGTAAAATCAAAAGACAAAACTAAAATTTACCTAACCAACATTTCCAAAATATATCTTCTATGTCTTTTCTCCCCGCACCTGTAATTTCATTTTAGGCCTGTGATTCATTTTCATTTTTATATGTGGTATAAGATATACAAGGTATGGATCCAAAGTCTTTTACTTTTTTATCTTATGGATATTCAGTTATTTTAACATAATTTGCAGAAAATGCTGACATTTTCTCACTGACTTCCTTTGAACTTATGTTAAAAAAATTAATTAGCAAATGCTATGAACTCAACTGTGCTGCCCTCCAAACTCACTTATAAAAGCCCCAGCCTCCACACTGTTGGTATTTGGAGACAAGGTCTCTGAGAGACACTTAGGATTAGATGACGTCAGGAACTGGTACCCTTACGAGAAGAAACACCACAGAGCTTGTGATCACTTTCCTGTGTTCCTCAAGGAAAGACCAGATTAGCGCCAACAAGGACGATGTCTTACAAGCCAGGCAAGGCCTTCAACCAAACACGACTATGTCACCCTGACCTCAGATATCTATGACATTTTTGCTGTGGTAAAGCTGGCTACGCTAACACAGCAACGCGGGTGTGGTCGGTTTCTGGACTTTTCCCTGTTCTATTGATCTATTTGATTTTCCCGACACCAAAACCATACAGCATTGGTGAAAGTAAGGTTAATCTTCCAGTTTAGTCCTTTTAAAAGTTATTTTGGCTATTCCAGATCCTTTACATTCCCATACAAATCTTAAAATTATCACATCAATTTCTTTCTCTTTTTTTTGTGACCAGCGTTGCCCACTGTGGGGGAGGGGCTGGGGCAGTATGATCAAACCAGGGTCCCTGAATTTGCCTAAGCGTGCCTAAGCAGGTGTTTTAGTCTGCTGAACTATCTTGCTGGCCTCTATCACATCAATTTCTACAAAAATGTTGCTGTGATTTCGACTGAAACCACACTGAACACATAGCTCAAACTGGGAAATATACTGAATCTTATGATGTGTAAACAATCTGTTTTTCCCAATTCATAATTTTCTCTCTCCCACAATTTTTTTTTTTTTTTTTTTTGCATTTTTTAGTTTTTTGAGACAGGATCTCACTATGTAGCCTGGGATGACCTTGAACTCACTTATGTAGCCCAGGCTGGCTTCAAACACACATCAGTCCTCCTACCTCAGCCTCCCGAGGGCTGGGGCTGCAGGTGTGCACAACCATGCCCAACCACAATTTCAATGTGCAGATTTTGCATATTTTGTCAAATATATCTCTCGCTAGAACCCAACTTTTCATCATTGTATTTTTACTTCCATTTCTAATTGTCACTTGATACATCATGGGCACCTAAAATTATGTTTTTTAAAGGTCCTGGGAAAAGTTTGCAGATAGAATCCTTTTAAATACTATGTAAAATCCTCTAAACAGAACAATAACCTCCCCCAAAAAAAGCCTAGAACAGGGGGTGAGACAATTGCATAATAGATTTTTGTGCAACATCTGTCACTTGCATTTTATTTTATTTTTATTACATTTTTATGTATTTGGTTGTTGTAGGGTCTCACTATACAACTCGAACTCATGGTGATCTTCCTGTCTCAGCCTCCTCAGCACTGAGATTGCAGGTGTGCACCATTATGCCTGAACACTGGCAGGCTCAGCCCGCCCTTGGGGCAGGTCTGGCATGGGCGTGTGGTGCAGGGGATCGAACTGTGACCCCTGTGCTTACATAAGCAGGTGCTTAGGCTGCTGAGCTATGCTGCCACCCGCCGGCCCACTTGCATTTTATTGCAGGAGTGAGTAGCAAGAACCATGTGAGTAATGACAACAATGAGGCAGAATACTGGTTTCATGTGAACACAACCTTAATCAGAGCACAAGAGTAATATCACACTCACAATTTTTGATAAGAATATTCAAAAGTGTTTTTAAATATTTAAATATCTTTTTTTTTTTGGTACAGGCTCTCACTATGCAGCTCGAACTCATAGTGATCCTCCTGATTTCTGCCTCCCGAGTGCTGGGATTACAGGCATGCACCACCACGCCTGGACTCCATTGCCAGCTCAGTGTGCATGGGGGCAGGGCTGGGGTGGCATGCAGTGCCAGGGATTGAACCCTGGCCACCGCGCTTACCTAAGCAAGTGCTTAATCCACTGAGTTATACCGCTGGCCCCAAATATTTAAATATCTTAACAGGCATCACAAGTTATTAGAGTAATAACATTGAATCCAACTAATTAACATCTGTTGCTTGTCTAATATATGAGTTATGACAAGTCATTTTTCTTTTATACTATATAAAGGAAAAATTAAGAAGCAATCATTTATACTTGGATAGCATAAACAGACACAAAACATTAGCTGAGTTCATTAGCACAGAAATTAGCTTCAAATGAAACATTTTTATATCTGCATTTGAAGACATTTTCAAAGTTACATTATTCATTCTTATCTTGCAGTACCTGAAGGGAATTATCTGTCTGAATGACACACTGCAGAATAACAATCAGGGACTGAATTGTTTTTGGTAGAATTTCATTTCTCACTACTGAAAATGACCTTGGGCTGGGGAGATAGTTCAGCGGCATAAGCAACTGCATGGCAAGTGCAAGGACCTGGGCTCGATCCTAGTACCTCATGCCAAACCATCCCTGGAACCCTGGGCATGCTGTGGTGCCCAGACATTGGGCCTATAATCCCAGCATGAGGGAGGCCAGACAGGAGGATTACTACTATTCTAAAATGCATAGCAAGACCATGTATCAAATAAATAAAAATTTTTGAAAAAGTAAATGACCTTATATTTAAGGAAGCAAGTATAAGAAATGACTTTATTTAAAAAATTCTAAGGAATTCTTACGCTTCTCCAATCATCCATGAATATCTGATCCCTTTTATAAAAATGATCATTTTAGCATTACATATACTTTCCTCCATAAAAGAAGTATTTTTTTTCACAAATCCTTTTGGATTTAACAGGATTTTTCTAATACACAGAGAAAACTGAAAATTTTGCAAAACAAAATTTTCTCTTAAAACTAAGTAAGCTCAGAAAGGTGGCAACATACAAAATCAGTATACAACAATCAGTAGCACAAATCCCTCTATTCATTAAGAGAATGTAACTATATATCTAACCCAACCACTTTGAATACACAGATACAAAATGCACATTCATCTGTATCCCCTTTTTTGTTTAGTTCTATTGTTTGAATATTACAGGTGTGTAAACTCAGCAAAATATTCTAAAAGAGTCCAGTAGTCCATAATAGTATTAGGGCTTCCACTTCACTGGCAATGTCTGAAATTGTTGACCTGACTTGTTCTAATGGTCTTTGTACATAGGATATCATGTCCGCATCTTGTACAGCAAATAACCACTAAGAAGAATGTATGCAACGTGTTAATTATTGAAACTGTCCTACCAATTTGGTTTGAAACTGTCTCATCGCTATTTGTTTATCAATAAAATTATGGGAAAAAACAATCAGTAGCATTTCTCCACACGAACAATGAATTTTCTGAAAAAGTGATCAAGACAATGATCGTGTTTATAATAACGTTAAAAAGTGAAATAGGAACAAGCTTAAACAAGATGGTGAAAATATATACACTGAAAACTAAAATAGTAAGGAAAGAAGTTGAAGATGTATTTTGTGTACAATACGATTTCTTCCAAACAAGAATATATTTTCCATAAAAATCTTCCGATGGGTTCCTTGACATAAAATTCAGCAGGCTGTTGCATCTTCGGCAGGTTTCTATCAGACTGTCTATAGCCGTGGGCCTAGATTCCCACAAAGCAGCGTCAGGGCTGCATTTAAGTCTTGTGCCTTTAAGTCCTAGTTTCTATCCTTCTGCTTTGATCTTGTTATAAGTGTATTTATTCACTCACCACAGGAGGGACCACCATCACAATGGATGATGGCCAAGGACTCACCAAAAGTACAATAAATCATGGGGTTACGACAAGGCAGACGCTTCAATAGGCGCAGGCCATAGATCATGAAGCAGGGCTGTGCAGACGGAGATAGCAGTGAAAGTGAGAAAGCAAGACAGCCGCAACACACCTGAAGAAGGGAGGTGTCGTGCCTTGATTTATTTCAGACAGCACTGCCATATTGAATTGTCTCTTTAAAAAAGATAAGCTGCAGTCGTAAGCCCTTGTATCTGTGAATGCAATCATTTGAAGTCAGGGTCTTTGTGGAGGCCATAAAGTTAGGAAGTTGCCACACAGGAGCCAGGAAGGCTCAAAAGCAGTGAGTGGCTGGAGGCTAAGAAACAGAGATTTGTCCTAGAGTAACACACAGGAAGAGGATGGTGGTCACGTAAAAGGAAAGGCAGCAACAGGAACGCTGCAGCTCTGAGTCCAAGGATTGGCAGCCATAGCCAGCAGCTAGCAGGGAGCTATGCAGCAGATTTTTCCTCAGCGTTTGCAGACAGTGTGTGGAATGACTCATATGTTGATTTTGGATTTCTGGTCACCAGAACTGTGAAAAATGACATTTCTACCATTTTAAGCCCCCCACTTTGTGGGATTTTCATATGGCCACTCTGGGAAACCAACAGAAAGAAATTAGCAGGATAGATTGTAAAATGAATGGGAAGTGAGGAAGCTTGAGCAGAGATCAATCAGCCAACTGCTCGGTAACCTGGAGGTAGACCTGGAAGGCACTGACCAGACCGGCGACAGTGACAATGTCAAGGGACACACGATGCTTGGTCCTGACTCCGTAGGACGAGTTGTTCGTGACGGGAGTGCGTCGGAGAGAAAGACTTAAAAATAAACACTCAGATTTCTGGTCTCTGAAACACTTAGAACGGTGATCCCTTGAAAAGAAGCAGATTCGCTAGGGAGTGGAAATGAAATGAGTGGAGTTTTGTCCAGGCACCATTTGGGTACCTGAGTAGTTCTGAAGCGGGCTTGCCCCAGAGGAACCCTCATCCGGGTACCACGGCAAACTTCGATGGAGATACGGGTAGGGCAGTGGTGCAGCGATGTTGCTTTAGCCACAGGGTTAGCTGTTACACCTCATATCTTAATCTCTCGTTAACTATAAATCCTAGTCGGGATAGTAAGCTCAGGATAGAAAATCTGAGTACAAAAGACCTTCTTTCAGTAAACACTACTATTCCTAATAGGCCAGTGCTCAATTCTGTCTTCCATATTTTGGGTAGATTCTGGTTCTTTCTAGTCAGTTGTTTGTTTGTTTGTTTGTTTTGTTTTTGTTGTTGTTGTTGTTTTGTTTTGTTTTTTTCCAAAAAGAAGTTGATAATAATCTCTGGCAGTTTTCTGATTTTGGATCTCAAACACAAACCCAGGAAAATAGTACATGAAGGAGGAAATTCCACTAGACATCCTGTTACATTTTATATAAATTATTGATTATAATCCTTATATGACTATCATAAATATCAAATTATTTATAATCCTCAGTGAAAACTGAAAGAAAAAGAAAAAAATCTTAAAAGCCACAGATGCTAAAAAGAGAAAAGTCCTAAATGAGAATGAGCCGGAGCTGGAGCAGAGAGCTCACCCAGGCAGGAGTAGGCTTCCGGCCGTGATCCGACCTGCGGAGTGTTTCCGCACACAAGGCACAGGCAGTAGCAATGAGCTCCCTGGTGGCTCACACTGAGTTACCAGGCCCACACTTAGTCACTGGGAGGTCTCCACTTTTCCTGTTCTATTGACAGAGTAGAGAGACATTAAGCTAAAGCCCACACTCACAGCGGCAACTTGGAAACTGGTATGAAGACGCTCAGTCACATGGGTGCTGGGAATCCATCCTGAAGTCCTTAACTCCAGGGGACTGGTGGTAGAAAGTAAATCAATTGCCCCCAAAATCACCAAACATGAACCCCACATCACAGCTATGCTGAAGCGCACATTAAGGAAGTACAACAGGAGGTATAACAAATAGGGAAAACATGAATTTTTAAAATGGAGGAAAGAGAAAATTTCAGAGTTGATATTTTAAAAATAACAAAAAGATGAATCAAGAAACAGTATAAATGATTGGGGAAAAATAAAAAAAATAATAGCTAACATTTACTGAATACTTCCTATTTGCCAGACATAAGCTAACATACACACACACACACACACACACACACACACACACCTTACTTGACCTACTAACTTCAACTCCATGAAGCAAGTACTGCGTTAACCCTTTTACAACCAAGAGAGATAAAGAAAAAAGTCACACACCTTGCAAATGATGGGGCAGACCTTCGGACCTGGGAAGTCTCATTTCAGAATTCCTGTATCTAACCACGATGGTGCACCAAGTGGATAGACTAGAAGTAATTTTAAGCAGTCACAGAACCTGAATGGGTTGAAATGAAGCCTTCATAAAACTGAAGGAAGAGATAGAAAAGCACATGACCATCTGAGAGAACAGGCCTACAGTTCAATATTAGTGCCATACTAGATGATACAAAGGAAACATAGGCATGAATGAACAGGTAAAGACAATGTGATGAGAACTATAAATTTAGAAAATATGAAATTTTAGAAAACATTAAATTTTAAGATTTTAATGAAAGAGAGAATAGAGAAGACTGGGGAAGAAACATGCAAGGGGAAAGGGAAATGATATTGAAACATATCCAGAACTGAGGAAAATGCTATTCTCAGAAAGCACACATATTTCCTGAAAGGTAAATTTAAACATAGCCCCACCGGGGCTGGTGAGATGGCTCAGTGGTCTAAAGCACCTACTTAGAACAAGCTTAGCAAAGCACAGGGACTGCGGTTCAATCCCCCAGCACCACATGCCAGCCAGCCCCGCCCCCTAGTGGGCTGAGCTGGCCACACACACACACACACACACACACGCACACACACACAAATAAATAAATAAATACCCACCTACACTGATTATAGCAAAGGTGCATCATGGGAAGGCAAAGACAGCCACCAGAAAAAATGTTAACCTAAAATGGAATTATGATTCAATGTACTGTACACCACGAATGTGAGACTGAAGACAAATAAAACTTGATAGATCTGGCAGAAAGTATAAATACTTCATCTCTGAAAGATTGCTAAAAAGAAAAGCCCAAGAGAAACGAGCTGAGCACCAGAAGTAATAGAGGGTAAAGTAATTGGTTAAAAAAATAATAAACTTAAATATTAAGATGCAGTGGTGTTGGGAAAATACATTTATAATGATGATAAATAATTAGGGAGATGGTTCAGTGGAATAAGCGCTTTCCTGGCAAGTGCAAGGGCCTGAATTCAATCACCGGTTCCACCAAAAAAAAAAAAAGATTACCAATCAGAGGATTGGTGATGTACCACCAGTCAGAACCATATACTAGAAAACTACACAGAAGATAGGAAGGAATGATTGAAGTTAAATACACTATGATACTTGTTTTGTTTCAGAAAAGGATAGAGCTACTGATTAATATTTATATTAAGTATGCATATTAAAAATTTAAAGGTAATTAAAAATAAAAAGGAAAAAGTTCTAAACCAAAGAAAGATACAATTACAATGAGTAGCTCCTAGGAGAAATAAAAGGAGGGAAGTGATACACAGTAATTCTTTGGTTCATGAACTTCATTTGTATTACAGTTTTGGGGAAGACAGCTGTGTTTGTGTTTATGAGGGAAAGACAGGAGTGGACTTGCTTGCAAGGCTAGATTTGATTCTTCCAGCACCCAGCATGTCTGCCAGCAGAGACAATCGCTCTCAGCTTAGTCCTGGGACCCTGGACAAGGCTGGGAATGGAATCTACCCAACACCTGGAAAGCTGAAGACATGCAAACATTTACACTTGAGTCCTCAGGATTTTGCCTACTGAGGTACAAGACTCCAGGGAACACTGACCAGTGATACTTCCTAAGATCTTCGCACATAATGTCCCTTGCCTTCTTTCAAGCTCTATAACAGAAATGCCCAGTGCTCTTGAACTTTTTGCCCTCTGTCTACTTAAAGCCAGGCACAATGCATTCCATCTCATGTCGCCTTTGCCCAAGCCTGGTGGTCTCTGCTGGTCTCTGCCTCATACCATTCTTTACAGTGTTTGTCACCCAACTCCTTACAGCATTTGCCATCTTGTCAAACATTTGTTTGCAAAAGGAATTGTATGCAAATAGAAACATTTGTGAACTGAAGTATTACTGTACTTACAGAAAACAATTTCACATGTGCAAAATGTTAACCATAAAGAAAATAAGATTACATATGTGTATCAGCATAGACGTATACAGAAAAAAACAGACATGTGTGCAGTAAGGAAGGATAAAATCACCTTCAGAGTGCGGACCCTGGGAAGGAGGAGAAGCACTAAGGGAGGCTAGAAAAGAGATTTGCTCTATTCATGATGGTTTCATTTCCAAGTAAGTAAATGAATAATAATCATAAAATTTAAATGGAGTATTTTCTGTGCTATAATTTTGTGAAAGAAAAAATAAATGAGACCAAAAAGAAGTAGGTTGACGAATGTTTGGTGACACTGCCAAGATCCTAGTCCTAAGGGGAGACGTCAGGGCAGTACAGACTTAGAATACCACAATCTGCCTGTGGCTTATTTGATTCACTGTTGTATTAAGGCTGGCCACGTGGCACAAGTGCTGAGAATGAGAAACAACAGTTGTGCACGTCCCTGGAGGCCAGGGCCCTGCAGAGCCGTCTGACATTGAATGCCAAATGCTACCATTTACAGGGATCCTCAGGGCTGTATTTGAACTGCAAGCTCTGTTCCAGCTGAGCTCTGTGCCGGTTGTAAAGTGAAGTGGTCAAATGTCAGAGAGCCAGAGGTCGTGATCCAAGGAAACTTGGAAATCATCTACTTCAATGAGCTTAGTTTACAGATACGAGAGGCAGCCAAGAGAGACTAAGAGGCTTGCCAGTTGTAGAGGCAGCGACTTGCAGTCTAAAGCCTTGCAAAGTACTGAGTACCCTAAACTTTAGTCAAGAGGTAGTGAAACCTCCTTTGGGGAGGATGTTATGCTGGTGATGAAGATGAAGGTGAAGATGATGCTGATGGTGGGACAGCAATTTTTCGGACACATAAACTAAGTTTTAGGCACTCACCAAAGTATTTTTCAAGTATCCCATTTTTTAATCTTCATAAAAAATCCCCCAATTAGGCATATAATTATAAATTTTATTTCAGATTTTGAAAATAAAAAGTATCTCAGAATCTCACACTTAGGGGGTCAGGGAAATAGCCCAGTAGAATAAGTGCTTCCCTGGCAAATGCAGGAGCCTGAATTCAATCTGCAGTCCCACAAAAAAAAAAAAAAAAAAAAAAGACAAAAAGAATCTCATATTTAGTAAATTACATCAACACAGGTAGTCTGACTTCAGAACTTGAACTCATACTCACATTTACACTCAACTTCAGGGGAGAGGCCAGCAGGTGGAAAGGAGTCTGATTCTGTCTCTACTGTATGCAGATTGATTTTATAATTTCCCATTACTAGAGATCCAAGTGAGAATTTGGCTTAGAATTTCATATCATTAGATTCTTTCCTGTATTTTACAGGGTTTCAAGTCATGTAGAGGTGGGGAGTCAGGAAAAATCAAAGTACAAACAGGCTGACCCACATTATTAGAATAAATGTGAAATAATTACTTTTAAGGAAAACTATAATTTCTATATATAGAGAGAATACTTCTCAAAAAAATCTTTCCAAAAGAAAAAACACATTTTACATGTTCTCTAAATGGACAAATCATTATAACAGTAAACACTAAGTGAAACATACTATATCAAACAATAGTGCATAATTTTGTTTTATGCCAACAAAATGAAGAAATAAATGACTACCATTTTTCTAGTAATGAGATGTGTTTGATCAATTGATGTTGATAACATAGCTTAAAAGATGTCTAGTTTATTATTATTGAATATCAGTACCTCAATAATCTCCTAATTCTTATACTTTTAACTATGTACAATATGGAGTTATGCCTTTCCTCCAATGCTTACTGTAAGTTTGGGAATATTATGGCCCAAGTCAAAACCAAGAAATTGTAAGTTTATAGATGTGTGCTTCGCTAGGATTTTGAAAAAAGATTTTAAATCTGTATCTGTGGCGATATAATGTGTTTTTATGTTTCAGAGCATAGGCCACAAATTTTACACACATTAATTATATCAAAGCCATACTCTTAGACAGATATTATCTCCATTTTAAAGATGAAGAAAGTAACATTTAGAAATGTTAAATCATCCAGGAATGTCACACAATGAGGTGTTAGCAAGGCTGGGATTCCATTTTTCAATTTAAATTTACATTTTTTCAAATTTTATTTTTTTTTCTTTTTTTTCAGTACCAGGGATTGAACTGAAGACCTGGCACTTGCCAGGTAGGTGCTTATGCCACTGAGCCATCACCTTGGCTTTAGTTTGACTTTAAGCTTCATTGTCTGAACTACTCCAAAGCATTGATAATAAATACATCCTCTCAAATGTAAAAAAAAAAAGTTTGTATTTATGGCAATGATTGCTATTAAATAAGGAAAAGAAGCTTATTACTTCTAGAAGCAGATCTCTGTGGTGGTCAGGAAGCGGAATTCTGGAGTCAGGACTCGGAGTTCACACTTCATCAGTGTCATTTAATTATCTACTTATCATGATCTTATCCAACTCTCATATTGTGCAGTCTCAAATTTTCAAAGGAATCCTCAAGGGTATGTCCATTTCATCTGACACACTACTGGTAAATTATCAAAACTATTACAATCTGCTGAACAAACTCAGGAAAACAGAAATTTTATTTAAGAGAAAATCATACATATGAAACGTTGTGTTACATACACACAGTGAATGATGATTATAAGTTTTCCAAGTATAAAACATGGTATAGTTTTCAAATCAGTACAGCTACTAACTCTAGTATATATGATATATAACTGTCCAAAGATTTTATATCTGGAAAGCACTATCAATTTTTAGTTATTTGAAAGGGAACCTGTGGAACAAATCAGTTTGATTTTCTAAAATTGGAATTTTTGTATAAAATACTGAAATTTAAAGGAAAGGTAAAAGAGAATAGGCATAGAGACATAGGGCTAAAAACAAGTTGTAGGCCATCTCTGTCTCTGTCTTTGCCTGCCTGTCTCTGTCTCTCTCTCTCTCTCTCTCTCTCTCTCTCTCTCTCTCTCTCTCTCTCTCTCTCCCCCAGGAATTGAACTCAGGGCCTCATAACTACCAAGCAGGTGCTGTGTCACTGAGCTACATCACAGATTCTACGGCAGTTTTTTTTTATTTCATGTTTTGTTTTTGTTTGTTTGTTTTTTATAGTATTTGGTGCAGCGTCTTACTGCATAGCTCAGATTCATAGTGATCCTCCTGGTTTCAGCCTCCCTAATGCTGAGATTATAGCCTAATGCCACCACACCCAGACTAGGTGGCAGACTCAGAATGCCTGGGGACTGGACTGGTATGGCATGTGGTGCCAGGAATCGAACCCTGGTCCCTGAGCTTGCCTGAGCAGGTGCTTAGTCCTCTGAGTTATCTCACTGGCCCTCTATAGCAGTTCTTGAACTACTTTTTAAATATCTTTATTCATGCTGTTGTGGTTACCTTGCTGTCCTGAATTTATTTAAAATGTTTACTTTCCCTGTTCATTTTGATTTTGAGGAAAAGCCAGACTTGGTGAATGAGCTGAATAAAGACATAATATAATTATTTTTACATACCTGCCTGCCCATATTCACTGTATCTTTTACTGCACCTTGTAAAGACAATCACAGAGGCCTAGCAAGAGCAGGAGTATACGTGTGCTCAACACTGGGGGCAGTGTTTAGAGGAAGATTCATGGCAATGGGCTTTTCATTGTAAAAATATTCTAAGAGTTTGAACATCACCCTGCACTTTGATCAGTGCTTGCACTTTGTAGCCTATAAGAGATGGCTGCTGAAAAGAATGGCATAGATGCAAAAGAAACTTGTGGCACCACAGAGTTCACAAGAAAACCCACATGCAGAAAAGGATTCAGTCTAGAGGGAGCGCCATCAACTTAAATTTTAGCATCAGAGCAATATATGTCACTTTTTTCATAAACTACATCCTCTAAGACTTTCCTAGCAATAGATTCTAGAAAGGCCTTTTTTTAGCCATGAAAGTCTTCATTAATTGGAATCAATTTCCGTGACAATAAACCACTAAAAAAAAATATATCTGTTGATTTCCCACTGTGGGTTAGTTTCTGGTATTCTGCCTGTCATCTCAATCAGAAATAGTAGTAAATGTGTCTGGTAGCTTCAGTCTCTCTTGCAGACGATGCTACTTTACACAGGGACACCAAATGTTGAATCAGTGACATCACCCGGTATCCTATACAGCCCTCTACACATTCAGTAATCAGAGGAAAGAGAGATTGTGGAACCAATAACAAGTTTATACCAAAAAGATAAACTTTCTTATTTCATTCCTTTGCCGACATATAGCGAACCTGCTATTTCTTCCAATTCTGACATGGGGAAAATATAACTGCAAATATATTCCATCTGATAAAGATCAGAAGAACTCAGCCAAAGAAAAACAAAAGTTCAGTGAATTTTGTTCTCAATTTTCATAAGGTAATACAGCCTCAATACGATGGCATATTGAGATATATTTGTTTCATTTCTGTAGCTATCACATAAGAAAGAAAATAAATTCTTCTATCTGATTATGGCTTTAAAAATAAAAACTCCCTAAACTATTTTTTATAGAAATGCTTTTACTTCAATTTTTAAATGGATGCATAATTTGAAATAGAAGCAAAACTGACTGACAATTTAGGAGTAAATGACATTCTGGTACTATAGACACTCCTGCATCTGGAATATGATGCAAAGCTAAATATGACAGTTATTTTATTCAGATGGTGTGTATACATACATTAAAAACTCTGAAAATCCTATTTATATTTACTGATAACCGAGATAGTCTGCCTGCTTGAAAAGGATGGCAGGATCCCAAATGTATTTGTCATACGTTTTGTAGAATGCATGGTACTGGGGCTACTTGTTTTCCTCACATGTTACTTGGGAAGAAATCTCAAGTCATTGTTTGTTGATATGAAGTTTGGAAGTCTGAATATAGAGTCTTAGCCATCTTAAAGTGCACTTATTGAGCTGGTCCAGTCTTCAGAGCCCAGGCCTGGTGAGTCCGGATGGACATTAATCCATCTACACCTTCTCCTCCATCTCCATCTCTGTCACCACCATAGCAATGACAAGAGTCACCCAGAGGTGAGCGCTGCCAAGGCTTCACCACACTCTCATCTTCTACTTTCACTAATAAAGATTTAAGTGCTCAAGTGATGAAGTTTCTGTGATTCCAAGTAAAGCTACTGCACCAAGTTAGGTTTAGCAGACTTTCCCACGGAGTCAAGAGAATGGTTGCATTTAAGGAACATAAAAAGACAAGAAAGGTTCCTATCAATGTAACAATGATTTATTAGAAATTCGTCAGTCTTGGGGCCTATAAACACATTGCAAATTCTGACAAATACAAGGAAAAATTCCTATCAAGGATCTGGATTTGCTATTACTACAAGCACTAAAGAAATTATCTGTCAACCTAAGAGCTCAAAATTTAAGACAGAAAATTCTAGAATACTCAATTGAAACTGTCTGCAGGTAGTCTACTTACCCCTGCAAGGCTTTCTCTCCAAACCAGTCTCCTTTTCCTAAGGTTCTCAGAAAGATTGGGTCTTCACTCGGTGACTCTTCACGGGTGACGTTTACCTACAAAGAGAAACCATGAAAGCTAAATCCATACACAAAGTTAGAACACTAACTGATTAGGTGAATTAAATTTACTTCATTTTTAACTTTTGTTTTAATTGCTTCTATCATTTTTCTTGTAAGGATCATCTTTCTACACACTTGTGAATGCACATGCTAGCTTTTCTAGGATATTCCAATCTCTGTACCTAAGAAGAATAGATTGTTTATTCAAAGGCCCAACACGTTTTCATGTTCTGTTTGACTGTAGTTCTTATGATCCACATCCTTCAACTGACAAGATGTCTTATTTTTTAAAATAAGTAAATATATACATTTTCTTTTTTCCCCATAGTAAACAGTATGCCCTTCAAAGAAATAACTATTTTTTTGGCATTCCGTATAATTTATAATAAGCATTCACTAAATTGGAGTAGTAAATTGTTTTAACAGGAAGTTTCATTGCTAACAACATATTCTGGCATCCATAGGATTTGTAGTATGCGTCATATTCCCAGAAGATAACTGACAATATTTTCTTGTTGCATAAATGAAAACATAAACAGAGCTAAGTTGTACCTTTGTATTAATTCACTTCTGGCTCAAACTCTACTAATATTCATAATGCTATCTATGTATCAATTAGAAAGGCTAAATAATTAAAATTCACCAACCTAGAAAATGTAATGAAGCACAAAACTAATTTTTTGAGGCAATGCCAGACACTCAAGCATATTTAAAATTACTGTGTTTCAGGTTTTTCAATGTAGAGATTGGTTGTCAATGACCAGAATTTTTGTAAGTATAAAGGAAGTCTGTGAAAGGTGGAAGGAATTTAATTCCTCTTCTTCACTGATCCATTTGATTACCCCTCTACACAATGTTTCAAACCATGGAAATTCATTCTTAACCCTATTAGCTACCACTCAGCTAAACCAAAGAGATGCTAATTTGCATGTTGATGGGGCGGTTACAGATGTGGAAAGTTCAGTAGGGAGTCTTATTTAAAATTAAAGTTGCTCGGCCCCTATTCCTGGGATTCTTATTCATTCATTAATGAGTAGCTAGTGCTCATTTCTTCTGTTTGTATAGTATCCTAATATATACATTTTTAAAACTTGATTCTTCTGGATATGTACATGAATGCTGCTTCCAGTTTTACTTTTAGTCTGTTTTGTGGTGTTCTTAACAATGCTCTAATGGATGTTCTTGAACTTGTCTTCTTGTGTCTACAGAGAAGGGTTTCACTAGCGTCCAGTGAAGAACTTACAAACAAAGAACAAGTTTATTAATTCTATGTATTTTCAATTTTACTAAGTAGTGACTCACTTATGATACAAACATATGTTTATATCATCAGTGAATTAAAGTTTATATCATACTACATGATTGTAATGGTTAATGCAGTGTGTCAAATGGAGAAGTTTACAAGATTAATTAAGGTCCCTCAGTGGGGAGCCAGGGTCCTCACTTTGTAAACTCCCTCTTCCTGTGCAAGAAGAGAGCACAGAGATGGGGTGAGTGCTACACTTGCCCCATGGGGTGGTACCCTGATACAACGCAAGCAGGGAAGAGAGGCTTGCTCATCCCTTGGTTCTGGCTGCTCTTGTCCTCTGCACCCTTGAACTGCTGCTTTCAGCCATGTGCCACCCTGCTTTGGAACCAGCTGATTATGGGCTGAAACCTCCACAAATGAGAGCTAAGTCAACCTTTGCCTCTTTAACTTTGAATGTCTGGTACTTTGTCTCAGCAGTGAGAGAAAAGCATCTAGGGCAATAATCAACCTAAGTTGGTGCTGTAAGCCATCGATCATTTCTCAGGAAGGTAAGTGCTAAATGACATTTTAATGTTATAATTCTTCCAACCTATTAATATAACTCTGCTGTTTCTTCTCAGATATTTTGATGTGCTGGTCTTCTGGTTTTTTTTTTTTTTTTTTTTTTTCATTTTTGGGTCTCAGACAAAAATCCCTTACAAATGTGCTTGAATATTTTTAATCCATCACATTCTTGGTTCTCTAAATGGCATTGAGACTTGGCTTTCAATGATACAGACACTTGGTAATCTAAATGCTAGTTAAACAACATCGTTAATAATTGAATATAGAAATAAATATGAAGTTTTTAAGTATCATATATTAAAACTGGATGATTTTTCTTGTTGTGGTACGTATTTCTAAGGTTTAAGCACACAGAGACGCATGCAACTGCTAGCAGAATTAGCTGCAGAATAATTCTACCGCTTCAACTAACTCCTTCGTGCTACATGTTTATAGCCACACCACTTCCTGACCTAACCCTTAACAACTGCAGGTCTGTTCCACATTATGTGGGTTCTATCTATTTGAGACTACCAGGTAAATTAAATAGCATTAAACTTAATTTTTGAGGCTATTTTCTCTTCCTCTGCATAATATCTTTGAGATTCATGTAAATGGATGTGTGGTCCTGAAATTAATTTTTATTATCTCTGAATAATATTCCATTGAATGAATATATTGGTTTTCTTATCCAATGGATCCACTCACTGAGGAAAATTTAGTTGCTGGCAACTATTAATGAAGACGCTAGAAATATTGATGCAAAACTTTTATGTGGATTACATTTCCATTTTTTCTAGAATAAGCACCACAAAGTATGATTCCTGAGCTACATAGTGAATGCTTAACTTTATAAGAAATTGCCATCTTGTTCTTCACACTGTTCCCCATTTTGCATGCCCACTTGCAGGACATGACAGTCACATCTGCTCCACCTCTTCACTGATGCTGCGTACAATCAATTTCTTTCTTTCTCATCAGCCATTCTATTAAGGGTACAGTAGGTCCTGAGATAATCTACACTTTCTTAATGACTTGTGAAATTCAGAATTTTTCATATGCATTTACTATTCTTGCATCTTCTCTGCTGATGTATCTATCAAATTCATTGGCCTTTTTTTTTTTTTTTTTGCGGAACCGGGGATTGAACTCAGGCCCTTGCGCTTGCCAGGGAAGTGCTTATTCCACTGAGCCATCTCCCCGGCCCTTCATTGGCCATTTTTAAAAATTATTATATATTTCTCACTTAGGCTCCAGACCAGTCCCACCAGATACGCACTCTGAAACTATCTCCCTGATAGTAATGTATCTTTTTATTCTCTTATCACTGTCTTTCATAGAATAAAATTTTATAGATCTAATAAAACTAAATTTATCCTGTTTTATTTTATGGATTGAACTTTGGGTACCAGGCCTAGGAAATATTTGTATCACCCCAAATTATATTTTTTCTAAGCATTTCTTACTGCATACTCTACTTTTTAAATCTATTAGCAATTTTGAAAATTGTTATATGAAATATGAAAGTTAACTCATTCACTTTTTTCCTCCTCATATCCTTTGCTGTGAAAAGAACTTCCTTTTCTCACTGATTACTTCCATTCACTGATTGCTTTTTGTTTCTTCATTAATGTATTAACTGTAGGCACATTATAGATGCCATCTTAAATTTTTATTATACACGGATATTTTACACCTATCAAATCTGTTCTCTTTCTTGGATGACATAACAATGTGACTTTGCTACTTTAGATTATTAATATGATGGATTATATTGAATGGTTTGGCTTTTTCGATATTTAAATTATAGTGTAGTACTTACATCTTCAATGTCTCATGCAGTTACTACGGCCTACACGCAGCTATCCACTTATTACAGTATAGATACTGCTGCTGAGAACTTGATTATTTAGTTTAAATTACTTTTTTTTGTTTTGTTTTTGTTTTTTCAGTACCTGGGATTGAACTCAGTATTTAGTTTAAATTAGTTAATTTTTATTTAGACTCCAAACGAAACTATTTGACACTAAATTAGAGTGTATGCACACCACACATTTCCAAAAACTCAGAAAGACAGCATGAATAATTATGATCTAGCTAAATAGTTACTAATTTTAATAATGTATCTTTCTGATAGAAATTCTATCAGCTTTAACTGTTTCTTCATCACCAAATATTCTTGACTTACTGTCCTAGTTGGGGTGACTGGTACGACCCTAAATGAGAATTGGTGATAACGTGCACATTTGTATTAGGAGTGCACTTGATCTAAAGGACATATTTTTCACGCTTCATCATGACATGTGTAGGTGTTGGTGCAATGTCACTACAAGGTCTTTGGTATTCTTTGGTGCTCCCCAGCCCAGTCTTCCTTGCACTCACTTGGGAAAAAGAATATCATGCTTCTAGGCAAGTGCAATGTACTGAATAAAGCAAAGAGAACTCATTCAGGCTTACTGGAGGCAGAAGCAGGTATTTTATACATCACCACTAGGGGCATCTTACTTACAGTTTAGAAAAAAATCTCTGTACACAATTCATAGAGAAACACAGGATTTCAAGGTTTAATTCATAATATTATGCTTAATGAGATAAGAAAAATTTATTTTACATAAGAAAACATAATATGCAGCTACTTTGTCTTAATTCAATGAGAACAAAGATTTGTACTAATAGTGTTTGCATCTTATACTATGAATAACTGCTACAAAGACAATATGCAATGTATTAATTATTGTAACTGTCCTACTAACCTGTTTTGAAACTGTCTCATACAAGCTTTTCTCAATAAAATTAATAAAAAATAAAATAAAGTAAATACATAAGACTAAACAGGATGAAATCCAATTTGTGGCCTACATCCTCCATATTGTGTTTCCTTCTATCTAACAGAATTTTCTAAGAAAAAGTCTATTCAGTGGTATTGAGGAAAATATCTTCCCCAGAGTGAACTTTTGTAAATTTTAGAAATGCATAAGAAAACAATTTTACATCAGCAAAAGTAAAACAAAACACAATTTCATAAGATTAACATTTCACAATTTGTTTTCCTGTTAACTTTAGCCAATTCTTATTATCCATCTGTTTTCCTTAATCTACACCCAGGTATTCTCATTGTCCACTGCTTATAGCAATAAAATTATTATATTAATTGACATCATTAGGAATAACAGTTAACTATGGAAAGAAAAACCTTGAATGCACCAAGAAAGCTTTTAAATGCTTGATTTGTGTTACTCTCTCAGCATGGCCACATTAATTGAAATATTATCAAAAGAGCTGGTTCCTGCAGTATAATTTTCATGCTGCTTCTAAATATGCTACAAAACTCAATACAAAACACACAGCAGCACTAATGCACTTGTTTTCTGCTTAAACAGGTAACAACAATTACTTCTTTCAGGTCATGCTGGGAATTTTCAGTAATTTGGTGGTCACAAAGGTTCATCAGATACCCACCTTAATAGATAAATGCATCATTCTATAATAGCAAAGAATTAGCCATATAATAAGGAAAATATAATTAGATTCTCAGGACAAAAAGGCCCCTTGTGACCCATCAGAGAGCTTATATCCATGAGGATTTTCCATTTTCCCTAATTTTTTGGCCAATGGTAACCATATAATAAATGACAAACACTAAGAATCTACCATATAAACACAACAAAATGTTTTCTTTCCCTTAATACTGGAAAATGCAAGAAACAATTTTGACCATAAATGTGTGACATGCCATTTCATGATACTAGCTAAGAAGCCAGTCCCTACTTCTATTTCTAGCCCAGGATTTCATATATTGTCCATCAAACAAACACACACAAAAATATAAATATGTTTTCCTATTTTAGAGGGACATGCCATTGGCATAAAGATTCACTTAAGCATTTTTTAATTCAAAATTAGTCCAAAGAGGAATATCTGAAATGTAATCTAAAACAATCACTCACGTAGCATATTTACAGTGCTTCTGCAAATCTTTCTGTATGGAGAGTAAGCACTGGAGTCACTTTTTTATTAGAAAAGATAAATTTAATTAACTGTAAAATAATAAGTATAAAAAATAAAACTGGCACATTGCACTTCTCTCCTTGTTTCTATGTACTCAGAATACAAAATTTTATTTTGTGTGTGTAATATTTAGTGCAGGGTCTACAGGGTCTCACTACACAGATCAGACTTATAGGGATTCTTCTGTTTTCAGCCTCCCAAGCCCTGGGATTGCAGGGGTGCACAACCATGCCCAGTCTCAATCACAGACTCAGTGAGCTCTGGGGGTGGGGCAGGCAAGGCAGGCAGAGGGATCAAACCTCTGACCCCTGCATCTGCCTAAGCAGGAGCTTTAGTCTGCTGGGCTATCTGGACGGCACTTAAAAATGCTTTTTAAATACAGTTTATAACAGAGCTGGGTATAGAGGCACATACCCGTAACCCCAGCATTTAGTTGGCTGTCAGGACCATCACCATGAGTTCAAAGGTGAGTGCCAAGCCAGTCTAAACTACAGCATGCGACCCTGTCTCATAAAACACAGCAGCCTGGGGTCAGGGAGATGGCTCAGTAGAATAAGCACTTCCATGCCAAGTGCAAGGGCCTGAGTTCAACTCCTAGTTCTGCAGAACAAAACAAAACAAAACAAAAAGCCCACAGCACCCTTCCTGTCTGACCACCAGTTTGCTGATCTGGAAGACCAACAGAGAAACCTGGTAGGCTAGCCACTGCCCTTCCAGCCTTGCTGCCAAAGTTCACTAATTCTGCCCCTGCCGCACTAAGACTGTCAGGGAGACTTGGCAGCCATAGCCCTGTCCCTCCAGCCTTCCAGCCAGAGTTTGCTGATTCCTGCAGCCACTCCTTGCCCTGAAGACCACCAGGGAGTCGTGACTACTGCAGTGACCTGCACGAGCCTCACAGAGCACTACTCTGCACCAATCCACCATCTAGAATTCCTTGCACAACTTCGACCTGCATCCATCATCATCAGATCCTTTTTGAACTGCAGCTTGCCCCCCTCTCCTTAATAAGGAAGACACCACATTGAACTCCACACACCAAGAGCTTTGGTGAGCCTGCCCTGCCCTCCCACTCTCCTGAGAGCCTTGCTGATCTGCACCCCACCCATCTACCATCACTGCAAAATATAACAAGGCAAAGAAACGAAAGGCAATCTCAGACCTCCAGCCCACCCAAAACAAGTCCAGGAGACAAGCTCATAGAGGAACTTGGAAGTTATATACCTGAAATGTTGGAGATGATAGCAACTAAAGCAAAGAAAAAACTCCATCAGGCTATAGAGTAAATCAGACCAGAAATAATCTCTCAGGTTAAAAAAAAAGACAGCACTCATGAAAGAATTGTTCAATAAACCTAAGGAAGGCACAGATTAAAAAATAGAAGGAAATAGAAAAATAACAGAAACATTGAATGAACAATACAAGAAAGAATTAAAATGAAAGTAAATAACTTTCAACCCCGATTGATGTATTCTGCAAAACTATCAAGTGTAATGGAAATATTAGATACTTCCTTTACAAAGAACAGTTGAAGAAATTCATGACAAATAAACCAATCCTACAAAGAGTACTAACAGATATTTAGGAAGAAAAAAAGATGACCACAACTTCAGCAACAACAGAAGAGAACAATCAAGCAGAGCAAGCAAGTAAGCAAAGGAGAAAAGTAGGGATCTTACAGTAGGAAAACAGCAGGACAAGATAATGCAATACATATCATATCAGTTATAACTATCAACATAAGTGGCCTCAGTTCACCAATCAAAAGAAGCAGACTCAAAGAGCGAATAGGGTAACAAAATACAACAATATGCTGCATACAAGAAACACATTTAACTCAAAAAGAAAAAAAATAGACTGAATGTCAAAGGAGGTAAAACAATACTCTATGTGATCAGAACCCAGAAAAAAGCAGAGGCAGTTATTCTGGTTGCTGATAATGTCAACTTCAAACTAAGTGTAATTAAAAGAGACACAGAAGGTCACTACACACTTGTTAGGGGAAAACTGCAAGAAGAAGAGATAACAATTATAAATATATATGCACCCAATATAGGAGCATCCAACTATGTAAGACAAATTTTAACAGATATGAAAACTCTAGTGAACAATAACATAATTGTATTGGGGGAATTTAACACTCCATTGACACAAGAGATAGATCAACCATGCAAAAAAATGAGCAAAAAAATAAAAATAATAGAACTAAAGCAAACATGTGAAGAAATGGACTTAGTAGTCAACTCCACCCAACAATGGCAGAACACACATTTTTCTCAACTGCACATGGGATGTTCTCCAAAATATATCATGTGCTAGCACATAGAACATGCTTAAGTAAGTGCAAAGGAATTAAAATTATCCCATGCATATTATCTGACCACAGTGTAATGAAATGGAAAATTATTGACAAAAGAAAGAGAGAACACTTAATAAAAGCATATAAAATAAATAATATCATTCTGAACAATCAGTAAGTTACATATAAAATTAAGAAAGAAATTAAACAATTTTTACAATCTAATGAAAATACAGATACAAGTTACCAGAATCTGAAAGATGCCATGAAAGCTGTCTTAGGAGAGAAACTTATAGCAATAAATTGTCACAGGAAAACAGAATGAGCAGAAATAAACAATGCTATGCTGCACCTTAAACTACTAAAAAAGAAGGGTAGTCAAGTCTGAAGCCCTCAAAAAGGCAGGAAATTATAAAGATCAGAGTAGAAATAAACAAAGAATTAATGAGTCAAAGAATTGTTTTATTGAAAGCATAAATAAAATTGATAAACCCCTAGCCAACATCTTTTGAAAAAGGAATAAAAGGGCTGGCCAGATAACTCAGTGGACTAAAGCACCTGCGTAGGCAGACGCAGGGACCTGGGTTCAATCCCCGGCATGCCGTGCTGGCTCCACCCTGAGACACGTTGAGATGGCAAATGAGACTGGGCGTGGTGGTGTGTGCCTATTATCCCAGTGCTTGGGAGGCTAAAAACAGGAGGATCACTATGAGTCTGATCTGTGTAGTGAGACCCTGGAGACCCTGTACTAAATATATTTAAAAAAAATTCATGCAATGAGAAATGTAAAGGTTGAAATCACTATAGACTTATAGAAATTGAGATGATCAATACTTATTTCCAAAATCTTTACTCTCACAGAATAGAAAATACAGAAGAAATGGACAGATTCCTAGATGCATATGAACTACCAAAGCTAAATCAAAATGTTATAAAACTTCTGAGTAACTTAATATCAGCCAAGAAAATTGAAAATGTAATAATAATAATAATAATAATAATAATAATAATAATAATAATAAACTGCCAACAAAGAAAAGCCCAGTTCCTGATGGATTCACAGCTGAATCTACAAGAAATTTAGGGAGTACCTAATGCCAACTCCTCTTAAACGCTTAAACAAAATTGAAAGAGAAGCAATTCTCCCAAACTCATTCAGGGGAGCAAATACTACTCTAATACCAAAACCAGTGAAGAACCCACATAAAAAAAGAGAACTACAGGCCAATCTCCCTAATGAACATATGAGCAAAAATCCTCAATAAAATACTAGCAAGCAGAATGTAGCAAATCATCAAGAAGAATTTATATCACAACCAAGTGGAATTCATCCCAGGAATGGAAGGATGGTTTAATATATGCAAAACCATAAATGTAATACACCACATCAACAGAGTCAAAAACAAAAATCACATGACCATCTCAATAGATGCAGAAAAACTTTGGACAAAGTCCACTCATTCATGATAAAACACTATAGAGAATTAGAATAGATGATATTGACCTCAACCTGATGAAGGCCATCTATAACAAACTAACATCCAACATTATACTTCATGAACAAAAACTGAAACCCTTCACTTTAAAATCAGGAACAAGACAAGGGGTCACTGTCACCACTCCTGTGAAACTTAGTTTGGGAAACAGTAGCCAGAGCAATTAGACAAAAGAAAGAAATAAAAGGAATAATGATTGTAAAGGAAGAAGTGAAATTATCATTATTTGCACATGACATGATATTGTATAGTAGAAGAACCCAAAAATTCCACTAAAAGACTTCCAGATTTAATTACCAAATTGAGTAGCATAGCAAGATACGAAGTCAACACTCAAAACTCAATAGCATTTCTATGCACCAGCAACGGATGCACCGAGAAAGCAATTATGGAAATCATGCCTTTCAAAATAACACCAAAAAAATGAAATACTTAGGAATCAATCTCAAAAAGGATGTAAACTATTTATACAGTAAAATTATAGTACTCTGAAAAAAGAGATAATAGAGGATTTCAAAAAACGGAAAGACATTCCTTGCTCCTGGATAGGAAGAAACAACATTGTGAAAATAGCCATACTTCCAAAAATGTTGTACAGTTTCATTGTACTCCCAATTATAATGCCATTAGTATGGCTCATGGATCTAGGAAAAAAATTGTTCAAATTCATCTGGAACCAGAAGAGACCTAGAATAGCAAGAGCAATTGTGGATAACAAAGAAAAGGCAGGAGGTACCACAATCCATGACTTAAAATTATACTACAAAGCTATTGTGATAAAATCAACATGTAAAAAAAAGACCTGAGGATCAAGGCAACAGATTAGAAGATGTGCACAGAACTACAAGCACACTCAGCCACCTTATATTTGAGAAAGAGGTCAAACATGTTCATTGGAAGAGAGATAGCCTCTTTAATAACTGATGTTGCAAAAACTGGCTCTCCACATGCTAAAGGCTTAAAATAGACCTATGCCTATCACCTTGCACAAAACTACAGTCAAATTGGATCAAAGATTTAAATATTAAAACTGATACACTAAATTTTCTGGAAGAGAAATTAGGTAGAAATCTTATAGACACAGGAGTAGGTAAAGAAATCCTGAACAAAATCAAGCTGCATGAGAAATACTTCAAAGAATCAACAGTTGGGATTTCATCTTTTTGAAAATCTTCTGTGTGTCAAAAGAAATCATAAACAGAGTTAAAAGAAAACCCATGAAGTGGAAAACAACTATAGTAGACTATCCACCAGGCAAAGGACTCCTATCTAGAACATAAAAAGAATTTTTAAAAATCAGGCCACCAAAATTCAAAGACCCAATCCAAAATCAGGCATCTGAGATGACTATGTACTTCAGAAATGAAGAGATACAAATGGCAAATAAATATAGGAAGAAATGTTGAATATCATTGGTCATTGAAGAGATGTAAAGTAAAATGATACTGAGATGCCATCTTACACCAGAAAGAATGGCTGTCATCAAGAAGTCAACCAATAACAAATGCTGGAGAGGCTGTGGGGAAGAAAGAACCCTTCTCCACTGCTGGTGGAGTGCAGGCTAGTACGAGCACTATGGAAATCACTACGGAGATTCCTCAAAAAGCTAGATTGGCCTGGGGAGATGGCTCAGTAGAATAAGCACTTCCCTGGCAAGCACAAGGGCCTGAGTTCAGTCCCCAGTTCTGAAAAAAAAAAGTAAAACAAAAAGCCAGGTTGGAAGTTCTATTCAAACCAGGTATTCACCTCCTATGTATTTTTCCAAAAGAACTAAAATCAGCATACCACAAAGATATATGTGATGCCATGTTTACAGCAGCACAATTTGGCATAGGTAAATCCTGGAAACTACCTAGATGCCCATCAACTGAAGAATGGCTAAAGAAGATGTGGTACTTTTACACAGTGGAGTATTATTAAGCTATAAAAACAAGAGAAATTTGAGGTGTTTGTAGATAAATTGATACAGCTAGAGAATATACTGGTAAGTGAAATAAATCAGATCCACTTGTGCAAACAACGTATTATTTCTCTAGTATGAGAACATGAAAGAGTAAAGAATATCTTAAAGGTATAACAGATAGATACTGTGAAAGAGAAAGAAATAGTTGAATGGAAAGGAAAAACTGGGATGAGGAAAATGACAAATGGAAGAATGGAAAAAGATATATTTGAGTATATGTGAAGAACAGACTGGATAATTGTCTTTTCAGTTTTGTTTCCTTTTGGATTTTTTTTTTTTTTTTTTTTTTTTTTTT
>NW_004524581.1:2028603-2031088 GCF_000260255.1 Octodon degus | reverse complement strand
TTTTTTGTACCAGGGATTGATCTCCAGACCTTGTGCTTGTCAGGCAGGTGCTTATTCTACTGAGCTATTTCCCTGGTCCTGATATTGGATAATTGTATTGTCTATTTCTGCTGGTCTTTTGAAAACAGCAGATAATGCTTAAATTTTTTTCTTCTCTTTTTTGATGTGTTTGGACTGGCAGTGATCCTCCTGTTTTCAGCCTCCCCAGGGCTGGAATTACAGGCATATATCACCATGCCTGGTCTCAGTGACTGGCCTAGCATGCTTTGGGGGCGGGGCTGACACAGTATGTGGTACTGGGTATCAAACCATGATCCCTGCATTTGCCTGAACAGATGCTTAGTCCACGGAGCTATCTCACTGGCCCTTCTTCATCTTCTCCTTCTTCTCCTTCTCCTTCTTCCTTTTCTTTGTTCTTGTTATTGTTTTTTGCCTATTCTGGTTTTTTTCTTCCTTTAAATTTCTTATAACTTCTTTGTTTTTTTTAAATGAATCTTACATGTTTATATCTGCTAATGTGAGCAACTAATTTGAAATTAGCATGATGTAATACAGCAATGATTGTTGAATTCCTATGACTTTGTTCAGTGAAATCTTGTACCATTTCTAATGCCACTTTTTTATATATTTCTATTTTGTATTTTTTTAAAATAAAAAAATAAAAAAGCACAATAAAAATTGTAACTAATGACAATGAAAAATAAATTCAAGTTACAGGCTACATACAGTATAATAACAAAGGCACAGACCCAGTCCTAGCCCAGGCCCGGTGAGTGTGTGGGAGAGCCTCTGGCTACCCTGTGCTGGTGTGACCAACTGGTCCCAGCCCAGGCGCAGTGTGGGTGACACCCTCTTTCACCCTCTGGGACACACCCCATCATTCTGTAGTACACTCCCACACCCCGCCCACAGAGTAGTAATTTCTGTCACATTCTGGGAAGCCCCAGATCCAGTCCTAGTCCAGGTCCAGTGAGTGTGTGGGAGAGCTGCCTCTCAACTCTACTCCACCTTGTCCCCTCCTGACTCAGCTCAGGCCTGGCATACAGGATTGGGGTGAAACCCTGCAGCTGCAATCCCTGCAGAGACTGTACAGGACAGAATCACCCAGCTAGTCCAGGAGCAGAACATCTTGCCAGAGGGGCACAACAGGTTCACCCCCAAGGGCAGCAGCAGGAAGGAGCTCAGCACAGCAGCCAGAGACAAGCCAGGCACAGCTGGATAAATCCAAACTTTGTAGATCTGCACCTGAACTTCAGTAGGTGCTAAGGTTATAACTTCAACAAAGATCTGCAACAAAGGTCAGAAGACAGTGCTACACAAAATGACAATGAGAAGGAACAAAATGCAATCTCAGACAACAAGCCCACCCATGACAAGTGCAGAGGACACTGACACAGAACAAACGGAATCACACAGTTGAAACCAATGAATCAACAACTTCTGAAATAAAGAAACAGCTGCAGAAAGGTATAGAGGAACTCAGATTGGAAATAAAAAAGAAATCCTTGAATTAATAACATCTGCAGTAAAGAATCAAATGCAGAAACATATGGAGGAAACCCAATGCCCATCCAGAACAAGTGCAGAGGACACTAGCTCAGCTCAAATGTATAAAATAATAGTGTCAATAGTAAATAAGCAACAGCAGAAAGTCATAGAGGAACTCAGAGCAGAAATCTTTTCTATGAGCTCAGCTCAAATGTACGAATTAATAGCATTGATAGTAAATAAGCAACATCAGAAAGTTATAGAGGAACTAAGAGGAGAATTCTTTTCTGAAATAAAAAAAGAATTCTCAGAACTCATAGCATCTGAAGTAAATAATCAACTACAGAAAAACAGGGAGGAAATCCAATCTGAAAAAAACACTGCAGTAAAAGAATTTATAACTGCTTCTAAAGAAGACATTGATAAAAAAATAGAGGAGATTAAAAAAATGACAGATTCCTTGAATGAGCAATACAGGAAAGAAATAGATCGCATGAAGCAGAGTCAAAGAGATATAGAGGAATTAAAATCTCAATCACAAGCTTGCAAAACCGTTTGAATGAAAGGGAAGACAGAGTTTCAGATCTTGAAGATGCTGGTGTAGCTAGTGAAAAGCTAAGAAGGGATCTCATAAAAACAACTAGGATGCAGGAAAAAATAATCCATCACCTGCAAGATGATGCAAAGATGAACAATGTGAGAGTAATATGCATCAATGAGAAAGAAGGAGTCAATACAAATGACATTAAATAACATGGGCACAAGTAATAGCAGAAAACTTCTCAAATATGAAGAAACAATCTGGCATTCAGGTAACCAATGCATACAGAACGCCAAGTAACCTCAACTCAATTAAAAACACACTGAGACATATAATAGTCAAGATCCCAGAAATTCAGCACAATAATAATATACTGAAAGCCGCTAGAGAAAAGAAGCAGATCACATTCAAAGGAAAACCCATCAGAATTATGGCCGACTTCTCTTCACAAGCCAT
>NW_004524581.1:2014721-2020263 GCF_000260255.1 Octodon degus | reverse complement strand
GATATGTTGAACTTTAAGTCCTTGCAGAATATGAAGGAAAAAATAATTATATAAAAGTAGAAATAAGCATTTACATATTTTTACAAAGAAATTTAGAAACCTAGTCATATATGGAATTGTAAGTCCTTATATTAGGGAGATAATACGATATTTACAGATGTGGGTCTGGTGTATTTCACTAATAAGTATATCTTCAAGGGGCATCCTCCAGAAGATTTTTGAATCCAGCAGTTAATTGGAAAGATTCTCACCCTGACTAAGTATATATACTGATACCTGTGAGATAAGCAACTGCACTGAAGATAATCTGTAATCTGCAATTGCAGTTTCATGCTTGGAGTGCCTTTCATACAGGTCTTCTGAATACGGGCTGTGTGTCATAACACGCCAGTTGCTGCTGTGCTGTCTCTCAGGTAGATGATTGTTCAAAAAGAAGGGTGTGGTGAATGAAGGCAAGAGACAGGAAAAGGAATGTTGTGGGACTGTCCTGCTTCAAGGTTGTATATGGTTACAATTTTGGACTTATGTGTAAACATAAGAAGTATATAATTCTTTATGCCTATTTTTTAAAATATATTCTAATTTTTAAATGTTTTTTTCATCATATTCTGTAGGGACTCAAAGTTCAACATATCAATACTGGATGAAAAACACCTGTTCCGTGTTATGCCTAAGATGTTTGATATTCAGACAGACAGTGAGGTTAAGCTTAACAGCTTAGGTTGTATAGTAATAACAATAAGCTTGTCTTCTGGATGGCTAACAACCTAAGTTTGCAGACCAAAATTAGAGAAAAAGGAGGGCCGCAAGGAAACCCAACATTTTGGCCCTAGCCTTCTAAGGTCAATTCAGACTCAGGACATATGAGAATTTGTAATGTCATGTAACTCAGTAGTGTTCCATATTTTCTGATTAAGGTGATTATGGGGCCAAAGAGGAAAGTGATCGATGATGTAGAGTGTGCCTAAGGAGAGTCACATGGAGAGAAAACATTCTCTCAGGCTTTCACAGAGAGCACATTGGCCAAGCAATGGCTGTGACTCATCCGCATGGCTGACACTGACAAAGGTTCTAGAATCTGAGGTACAGGATCTCAGGATAAGTCCTGAGGGGATTTCACTGACCTTCTCAGATCCAAAAGCTACAATTCTTGTTGCATAGGTCTTGCTTTATCTTGGTCTTAACCATCCAGCAGAAAAGTATAAAAACGAAGTACAAGAATTAAAGCCATGTTGTTATGTTGAGCTGTAGGGTACTCAGGTCAAAAATTTCTGACATTGCCAGTCAAGCAGAAGACCCAATACTATTATGGGCTACTGGACTCTTTTAGAATATTTTGCTGAGTTTACATACCTATAATATTCAAATAACAGAACTTAACAAAAAAAGGAGATACAGATGAATGTCCATTTTGTGTCTGTGTATTCAAAGTGGTTAAGATAGACATATAGTTACATTCTTTTAGTGAATAGAGGGACTTGTTCTAATGGTGTTCGTAAATAGGATATCATGTCCGCATCTTGTATAGCAATTAACCACTAGGAAGAATGTATGCAATGTGTTAATTATTGAAACTGTCCTACCAATTTGATGTGAAACTGTCTCATTGCTATTTGTTTTTCAGTAAAATTATAATAAAAAATGCAAAAGCATGGCTTTATTGTTTGAGAAACTTTATGTATTTCATGACATAACATTCAATTAATCTAGAAAATTTTCCAATTTACTTAATATTTTTATCTTAAAATATAAATTATAAGATTTATATTGTCAAAAACTGAAAGGGGGGCTGGGAAGATATCTCAGTAGAATAAGTGCTTGCCTGGCAAGCACAAGGGCCTGAGTTCAACCCCTGGATCTGAGAAAAAAAAAAACAAACCTGAAAGAATCCAAAAAATGACATGTCATTTTTCACTCACAGACAATGTTTGTCATATTTCCTCCCTCTTCTTGCAATTTACTTTTGTTTCTTAATATTCACCCAATATTTTGGTGAAGCAAAAGTACACCATAAATATTCTTACGTTCCAACTCTCTCAGAATATGAAGCAATTCTCATAAGACTATAAGTTTCAATGCAAATTCAAGCCCTGCTGAGTTCCTGGTCCAGATGCTTCCTTATGGCCATGTTACTGCTTCTAAAGACTATACAGATCTTTAAAAGTTCCCTTAGTGTTCTTTATTGTCTAGTTTTAACACAGAAAGCTTCATATTCACACAGACTTACCAGTAGTATGGGCTAGCGTGATTACTGCCATCTGGCTACTTCCTCACATTCATAGTTAAACTCCTTCTCCTGTACCTTTTCTATTCTTTTCTTTTCTTTTCTTTTCTTTTCTTTTCTTTTCTTTTCTTTTCTTTTCTTTTCTTTTCTTTCCTTTTCTTTTCTTTTCTTTTCTTTTTTGAGAACCTATTGCCAAAGAGCTCTCTCAGAGAACCCATTTGGCCCCAGATGTGGCAGGGGCACTCCTGCAGGAGGTGATGACCAGTCCCCCGCCCCACCTTCAGACCTTGCGTCTTGTGCCACCAAAGCTTACCGTGCCTTTGCTGATGATAAAGAAGGTGTCCCCTCTTGCACCTTGCCTGATAATGTATTCCCCATTTTCATAGTGGGTCTGAAAAATAGAAATAGAACACAAAATTTAGGAAAGGAATTCATTACCAAAACACTCAGATACATCAAACATCAGGCCCCAGGGATGTATTTATTGAGATGGAATTTTACCGGAGTAGAAAAGTCATTACATTTTAACAATGGACAACAGTCAACAAAGGCTGTAATTACAAAGATATGACATCTTTAATGCTTATTGTAAAACTCTCTGTGAATATCATTTTGCTGGGTGATTATATTCATGTCTTTAAATTTATTCAAGTCAACTGCTGGATGAAAATATCCTTTTCTCCTATCAACTAAGCATGAAATAAAATAGCACAGATGCTAATTAAACTGGTCTTTCTGTACTATTTTCCTTGTCAGTTGCTTTTGGTTGCAGTGGGCTGATAATGATAGCCTTTATTTTATTTTATTTTGCTGAGAAATTACGACGACATCTAATTCTCTCCATTTGAATGCAGGTTGCCTTTTCATGTGGGCTCGATGGCTCAGGATAGTTTTAAAGGCACTACTAGACATCTCAGGGTCCTTGCTTCAGCAACTTAGTTTCAGCCCTGTTAAGCAGAATGTCTTAATTTTATGGACTGAATCTGCCCAGCATTTGCCCAAGATAAACTACTGCATGCAGAGCAAGGTAAGGCTGTGGGCACACCAACACAGCCGGTGGGTCAGGGTCCTGCTCCGGACATCACCCCTCAATTCATTCCAGGGTGAGCATTACACCTCCAGGGAACAGAAGCAATTTCTGTACGGAAAGGGAGAAGAAAGTGCATTGCTGGGCAATGAGGCATGACAGAAAGTGGTTCAGCGCCTTCTCGCCCTTCTTTTCTCTGAGCTTCATACGGGACCCATATCTTGGGAAAGAAAACATTGCATGTGGCAGGAAATAAATTTCATGGCTTACACACAGGATCCACTGGGGTTCTTATTGTGCTTTTATTTTAATACCATTGTTCTTAACACTCAATTCCAGTCTCCTGAAATTCTTTCATTAATACTTCATATTGAAATAGCTACTATTTTATGAATCTAAAAAGTTAACATTTACACCTCATCTGTCACTTATTATTTTCATTCACAGATAATTCATTTTTTTCTTGTAATGGTTTCCTTAATAAAAGTAGTTCTTATTTCTCTTTCTCAGTCTCAACTACCTTATGATACATACAAAATCTGGTGTATATGTTCAAGACCATTTTACTATTGTTTAAAGAGCCACAACCTTTTATTTCAGAATAAAAGTGGGAATATATAATGCACAGTATTCAATGGATTTACTCCACTGAACAAGATTCTTACAATCCATTTTCATGTCTTGCTGTGTTAGAATGGACAGATATTACAGCATACAGATTGTTAAAACAAAAGTGCAATAATGCTCATTCAGGTATCCATTCAAGAAAAAAATTTTAACCCTGGTGTGGTGGAACACGCCTGTAATCTCAGCACTCAGGGGCTGAGGCAGGAGGATCATCATGAGTCTAAGACAAGCCTGGGCTGTGAAGTGAGCTCAATGCCAGTCTGAACTGCATAGTGATATCTTGTCTCAAAAAGAAAAGACAAGAAAGAAATTTCTGTGTCATTAAGTAGGGGGTTCTTATAAGGCACTGATCATCCGAAGATGAATTAGAGAAAATCTCTTAATAGTACTATGAAATAAAGCTTTCTCTGATGGTGGAAGTGTTCTACTGTTGTATTGTTCAATATAGTAGCCAATCACTACTTGGGCACACAAAACTTTGAAATAGTTTAAAATGTATTTAATAGTCATCAACTTACATTACAATAATCACACATGACTAGGAGATTTTGAGCTGGCTAGCACAGGTGACAGAGTTGCAATTTGTAGCAGTTAGGCCGCAGAACAGAATGGGCTTTCCTTGGTTTCCTGATCTTTCCTTCCTCAGGAATGGAATCCAGTGGGTGAAACCCCAGCCCTCCCTCTTCACTCTGCCCTAGAAGAGACTGACCGACTTTTCTGAGCCATGGACCGGAGAATCAGTGCCTGCCCAGCCACAGCTTGACTCCCTGCCCCTTCACGGGGGGAGTTTCCCACAGCAGCTGGGCCTCCCCTGCTGGTGCCCTGGGGGACACTGCTCCCTCACAGTGACCAGGTCCTGTCTCAGCTTCTGAGACATGAAGGATAATTTGGGGCCATTTCATGGCCCAGCTTGGAGGCCTGTTTGGCTCTCACATCTAACTTACTTACTCTATTTTGGATTTTATCATTTCCCAACAAAGCTAGCACTTTAGCCTCGTTTATCTTTAACTTTGTTATTTATTTTATTTTATTTTATTTTATTGAGAAACAAATATCGATGAGACAGTTTCAAAACTGATTAATAGGACAGTTTCAATAATTAATACCTTGTACATTGTTATCTTCTTAGTGGTTATCCATAGTACAAGATGCAGATAGAATACCCTGTCCAAACACTATTAGTACAAATCTTTCTTCTCATTGAATTAAGCGAAAGTAGCTATATATCTATCCTAACTATTCTGCATATACAGATACAGAATGGTCCTTCTTTTGTATCCCCTTTTTTTTGTTTAGTCCTGTCAGAAATGGGTATTCCATTGGCATCTAAATACTATAGGTGCATGAATTCAGCAAAACAATCCAACACTGTCCAGCAGTCCACAATAGTAGTGGGTTATCCACAGAAGTTGTTGACTTTCCTTTGGGTCCTAAGTTAAAACTTCTCAAGGGCTCCAAAAATAACCCAGTAGGCATTATGTCACACATTTAGATTCCCTGAGAATATAACTCCTGAGGGTCGCTGACTCTTAGGGGCTTCCCTATGGAGGGTCCTGTGTCCCCAACTGAAGGATGACACAGAGTTCCTGGATATTCATCAGGAAAAAAGCCACCTCATGAAGGGCAGCTTATTATGGTCTGATAATAGCCATGAATGTATATAT
>NW_004524581.1:2012292-2014296 GCF_000260255.1 Octodon degus | reverse complement strand
ATATTTAAAAAACTAAAAGTATAAATTCCAGTTGACCTACCTACCCTATACCTAACTTGAGTATCTTCCTGAGAGTTAAATCTAAATTATGGAAGCAGTTTATCAACAGGTGAGGAATGGATAGAGAAAATGTAAATATATACAATGGAGCATAACCTCTGCCATATGCAAGGGTAATTTGAATCATTTGTAGGAAAAGGGATGGATCTTGAGACCATAATGATAAGTGACATAAATGAGACACAGAAGATTAAACATCTCAGGAGTTTCTTTTAAATGTGAAACATAAAAGGTAAATAAGAACAAAATAAAAACAGTGAGGTAAACTACATGGAAATGGAGGTGATTTGAGCAACAGGGGAGAGGAGCAGGCCAGGAAAGAAGCAAAACTGACTAGGATGTCACGCAGATATGTGACCATCCCCCAAGAGGAATACGATTGTCACATGCTGCAAACATGCACCCATAAAAACGTAACTCTATGCATAAGACACTTGCCTACTTTCAGAAAGCAAAACGTATTTGTAAATAGCAAAGGACGTGGCGGGAAAGATTTCTGGCCTCAGCTCACCTGACACTTGTAAGGCAGACAGGGCCCCGTTGGAGGCAGCTGCCACACGAGCCCACTCCTGCTGTCGCAGTGGGCTTAGCAGCACCCCTAGCCTTTGGGAAGCATGGCAGCACTGCTGGGGTGCCCGAAGATATCTCCAGACACTGACAGGTACTGGGGGCATGTTTGCCCTCCTTTGTTTTAAACAGTTCGCATTTTCACTCCCTTCAGTTTAGAGAGTTGAGATTTAGTGGGGATACACAAACAATTTTCAGTTATTTAATTCACAAGTAATGAATTACTTAAAAAAATGTATTTAGCACAGGGTCTACAGGGTGTTCAGGGTCTCACTACACATCGGACTCATAATGATTCTCCTGTTTTTCAGCCTCCCAAGTGCTGGGATTACAGGCACGTTCCACCTCGCCCAGTCTCAGTCACTGGCTCATCGCACCCTGAAAGCAGGGTGGGCACCCCAGCCCCTGTGTCTGCCTAAGCAGGCCCACTAGTCCGCTGAGCTATCTGGCCAGCCCTATGAATCACTTTCTTGATATTATATAACGTTGACTTTTGTAACTCAACACTCACAAGTGCCATGTCAGCAGCGATACTGTTTCCAACACTGGCATTCACTGAATATATTTCCATCCTTTCAAAGCTCATAAAATGTAGGGTTTCAGAGAAGAGCCTCTGGGATAGGGGCCAAAGGTAGGCCAAGCTCAGGAAAGATAACACTGGTGCTGTCATAAATGCAGGACCATAATAATTATACAATTCTGAACCTGCGAGGAGTAGAGTGAAGCACACTGATTTTGGGAGGCTCATTAATTATATTAATCAAACCCATCAACTTCATGGATTTCTGAAGGTCATTTTTCCAGTCTTGTCATTTTCTTATTTCAAATTGAATCATGGTAATGTACAAATGTTACCCTGGGAAGAGGCCCTCACAAGTGTAATCTTCCTTCCAGAGGTTTTCCTACTTATCAGGAGGGAAGCCCACCTGCCTCCGCCTGCAAGATCACAGGTGGTCGCTGTCCCTTCTCACTCTCCCCTCCTTTGCCCTCCAGCCCCACTGTGCCCGAAGGCTGGGGGCCTCGCTGCACTCCCATTTGGTCCTGCACCCCGATCCCAAATGCCTGCCACATCTCCCCGTGGGACACTGCTCCTCCCTTTCCGACCTTCACCCCCGACCTGGCATATCACCCCCATACCTCGGCATGCCTCTTGCCAGATTTGCACAGTCTGGCTAAATAAGATCATTCTCTTATGTGATTTTGCATTATCATATAGCTCTATTCCCTTCCTCTTTTCTGAGCTTGGTGTTGGTTATTTACTTTTATAATTATTTCTCATGGGGCTGGGGAGATGCTCGGTAGAATTAGTACTTCCCTGGCAAGCTCAAGGGCCTGAGTTCAATCCCTGGTTCCACAAAAAAAAAAATAAATAAAAAT
>NW_004524581.1:2008013-2012192 GCF_000260255.1 Octodon degus | reverse complement strand
CACCACATCTTATTCCTATGAAGGTAAAAATTTGTCTGATTTTCTTCACTATTAAATTTCTGGTATCTACCACAATGCTTAGAACAAAGCAAAAACTGAAAAAGTATGAACTGTATGAATAACAGTCTACCTTCATCCCCACCCTCAGCACTACCAACAGCCCATTAGGAAGGCTTCTCGGAGACAGATGGCAAGCCCAATTTTCTCCTGCTAACCACTGTTGTCTGCCCGATCAACACAAAAACACATCTTCTGTATTCACAATGGCCTTCATTTTGGTCTGCTGCCTGTTGTCTCTAGCCCACGGACCACAACTTGTCTCATGCCCTCTGTTCTTTTCACTGTACTGGATAAGCTTTCATAGATCAAGCGAGTAGAAATCCCTCTACTATCTATAATGTGCTGAAAGCTTCTTGTCACAAACAATAGCATAAGCAAGTTAACATGGCTGGTGAGGCCCTCTCTAAATCTGACCCCCGCACCCCTCCATTCCTGTGTCCTCCCCCTCCCACCCACAGGCACTCTGTTTCAGCCACACTGGCTTTCTCCATGTGCCTCCCCTGGCCAGGCTGAACTGCCCCCTCAGAACCGTGCATTCACCGGACCCCACCTATATAGCACTTCTCCAGAATTTTCTGTTGGTACCTCTCTGCTGTCCCTGGGGCCTCCACACAGGCTGTCTTCCTCCACCCGCCTTGGACCTGGTCATCAGGGCCCTGTCATTGCTGAAGGATGCATGCATTTGTGTTTGGCCACCTGGGACTAAAGTATAAACCAGCATGAGCCTCAGTAGATATGACAAACATTGTGCAGAGAGCACCAAGCAGGTCTGTGCCCCACCCCTGCTGATGACATTGCTCAAAGTCTGAGGACACAGAATGCAACCTTGTCTGAGCTCTAATCTTGTCAGACATTCACTGCTCCAAGTCCCCACACCGTAGAGAAAGAGAAGTGGGGAAACTCTTAGGACAAAAATCCCAGGCATGCTGTGCTGGTCCCTCCCTCCGAGATGGTGATCGGAAACTGGGCGTGGTATCACATGCCTGTAATCCCAGTGCTTGGGAGGCTGAAAAACAGGAGGATCACTATGAGTCCGATCTGTGTAGTGAGACCCTGTAGACCCTGTACCAAATACATAAAAAAAAGAAAAGAAAATGCTGCACTCATCACATACAGTAAGGCTAATTACAAACTGTAAAAGTCTTCCATGTGTGTGTGAATACGCACATATGTACTAGAATCCAATGTAAAATGTATTGTTGCAGCAGTACTACTTTAATATCCCATGCTAATTTTTCTTTTAAAAAGGCACAGCATCATCAGCGAGGATGCTTGACTATTCAAAGAAACACTTTCAGGAACTTTGTTGTCATAAATAAAACCAGCTTGATACGTTTTCAATTTTTTCAGCTTTGAAAACATGCTGAAAGTGCTGGTCCTTCTCGTGAAAGCGCATAAGCACCAGTTAGGCCAATGGCACCTGGGCCTTTCCCACCTCTTTATTGCCTTACCTGGGCTCTGGTTTTCTCCCCCAAACCTTCCCTCTGACCTTTCCTGATTCTGGCAAATTGCAATCGTTTGTATTATAGTTTTGCATATCCAAACACTCAATTTTCCACACTAGCATTCAGCACTTCGCACGGTATGAGAAGTTTACAGGCTTTGTCCTTTCCCCCTGAGGTCTTTAGCGGCAAGATCACACTCATATCCCATATGCCTCCTGAACACCTTCAGAATTTATGATGCAGAGACATCTGTTGTCCTCACAGGAGCCCACTGGACTGGCTGAATCTCTACCCTGAATACCAGAGAAAGGAGGAGAAAGTCAGAGCTGAAATTCCACCAGTGGTTGGATTTTGGTTGATGTTTAACTGAGCTTTTGCATGACATCACTTTCCAAATGAATTTTCAATCTGTCAGAGATTTTTACAGCAATTTCTAATGGAACATATTTATATAACATAATGACTGGAGAGAGACAGCAAAATGCTGAAAATCTCTAAGAGGAACAGCTCCTTTCAGACCGATTTATTTCACAAGAGAACAAAACTGTTTATAAAGCAGACGAGCAACATTCTCATTCCACATAATTAAACTATAACTCAAATTTAACAATTTGATCTATAAAGGCAATTAGCGTTAGCAGAACTTGGAAATTGTTTGCCCTGACGGATTATGAAATGTGTCACGGGGAAGCATATAATTTACTGTTTTGGAGTCACCATCTGATGTATAAATAAGTTTTGAAGTTTTAACCAAAAAAGAGTACTCAAAGACAAAAAAGATTAATCACAGTTTCTCATGAACCCTATTACAGATATAGTGGATCAAGTCAAAAGTACATAGAACTCACTTCATACTTTATTTCTGAAGGACTTTAAAATAAACATTCTGCATTTTGTTTTGAAAAAGCACTATTTGGTTTAGAGGGCATCTTGAATCATTGAAGACAAGAAAGAAAGGGAGGCATAGAGGATTTTGATTACGTGCTAGAGGAAAATGCTCCTTAGGCACTGGACAGTGTCATTCTTACAGTGAGTATATTTTATTTCTGTCTAGATGGCTTTGAGAGATGTCTTATTCAGAGCTGAGGTTACAGAGTCGTTTATGATCCTGTCTCATTTTATTCTACAATGTGATAAAGAACCAGTGTACTGAGGCAAGATTGAATGCTTCTCAAGAATTAGAAGACAAAGCAAAGCTTCTTTTGGAGTGTGAAGCTGGTGCATTTGTTGGACAGGACATGATATGGAAGGGGTATCTCCCCCTGGCTCCTACATTTTCAATCTTATAGGAGGTTTTATCAGTGGACTTTTGAGCAATGGTCAGACTTTTGAGACTCTGGGAAAGAAATTAGTGTATTTTTTGTTATACATCGGACAATTACATGGGATGATGTTAGATGCAGTAATGGCCTTGCGATTGTGTTCACTTGGGTAGGTAGCATGGTTTAGAGAGATGTGAGTGGCTGTCGATCTGACAGGGCATGGACTTGCGCCAGTTAACCGTAATTATCAGTCTACCTAGATGAGGACATTCCTGGAGATGACTGGCCCTCGGCAGAACTACACACATCCGTGGATTGATCTTCGCATGTGCACAGGTGGCTGTGTTAGAACGTGGGCTCAGTTGGGGTGGGTCACTGGTGGCATACCTCTGGAGTACCACAGATTGCTGGTACTGTTCCCCTGTGCTCTTCTGAGACGATGAGCTAAAGCAAGTCTTTTCTCTTTTAAATTGCATATATTGGCATTTTTCCCCAGAGATGAAAATCTTACTAATATACTTGGCAACCATCCATATAAGTAAGGACCTATCCCATTCCACTGTCTTCAATCACTTGTGCCCACAGGTACTATATCATGGTATCTCTGAAGACATCTACTACTACTACTAAAAATATGAAAAATAAAAAATAAAAAGCTAAGACCTTTGGCATAGAAACAACCACAAGGATTGTTACTTGCTCTACAGAGGTATATGCAATTCATCCAGTACAGTAGCACAGATTTTTCAAAACATTGTAACTATAGAAGCCCCGACAGCTTGTTTATTTCCATTTAGTGAAATCACAAGGAGTGCAAGCTGTATTCCTTCATACTTACTTTCTTATTTCTAGCAAGGGAGACAGAAAGGATTATTTTTAAAAAGATGATTAGTTGAAATCCCCACTAACTCTCTTGAACACAGTAGGAAGATATTTTATAATTACTATAAAAGATCACTTTTACGCTCAATTAGTAACTGACATAAAAGATAAAAGCTACTATTAATTTAATGCTTACTAAATGCTAAACAAAGTATATCTCAGTTAGGACAGTGGCTCTCTGAGGTCATTAAGATCCATTTATTTATTTATTTATTTATTTATTTATTTATTTATTTATTTAAATGTTTGTTTGTTGCAGGGTCTCACTACGTAGCTCAGACTCGTGGTGATCCTCCTGAGTTCAGCCTCCCCAGCACTGGGATTACAGGCATGCACAACCATGCCCAGACTCTGTGGCCTGTTCAGCCCACCCTGGGGGCAGAGTTGGTGCAGCGTGTGCTGCCAGAGATAGAACGCTGGTATCTGTTCTTGCCTAAGCTTGCCCAAGTAGAAGTGTTAGTCTGCTGAACTATCTCGCTGGCCCAAGACCCATTTTATTAGAACAAAACGGAAGCTTATACAGCTTAAAT
>NW_004524581.1:2001068-2007913 GCF_000260255.1 Octodon degus | reverse complement strand
CTTTCTTTCTTTCTTTCTTTCTTTCTTTCTTTCTTTCTTTCTTTCTTTCTTTCTTTCTTTCTTTCTTTCTTTCTTTTTGGTGGAACTGGGGATTGAATTTAGGTCCTTGCACTTGCCAGGCAAGTGCTTATTCTACTGAGCTAGATCTCCCCAGCCCCTGGTTGAATCACTTTTCAAGATTACGCAGCCAGATAACTTAAGAGACTGAATTTAAATCTAGATTTGCTTTGAAGCTAATGCTCACTATTTGGCTTTCTATTAATCTTATAGAAAATCAATTTCCCTTGATGTAAAGAAAATCCTAAAACCACTAGAAATATGCTGGCAGCAGTTATCCTAGAAAAATTGGGTAGATGGGGGGGGGTTGTTTCCTTTTTTTTTTTTTACAGGAATCAAACTCAGGACCCTGAGCTTGCCAGATAGGCATTGAGCCACTGAGCTATGTCCTTAAACTAGAAAGAGAACTTAAAGTCTCAAATTTTCTTTCATCTTCATTACAGTATACATGTTTATTAAGAGAAATGGATTACCTCACATATCTGTAATCCTCCATACTTTTGATCAGAAAACCCAATAGCTCCACATTCTTCAGGACACTGCATTCCATTCTGTGGCTGAGCCACTTCAGACGTCTTGGGTGTGGTGCTGCCTGGCATAACTCCTCTGCCTCTATATCCCTGCACTGCAGGGCCTCAGCTTCCTTCCAGGTCCATGTCCCCCACCCAACACCCTGTGTGGGTTTTACCTGCTATTTTCTCACCCTGGAATGTTCTTTCACTATCATCTCTCCTTAGAAAAGCTAGTGCTTTAGTAAACATTTCCTGGGTCTTCTAAATCACCCTTATAGCAACAAGTTGGTCTCAACAATGATCACTGCATCTTTCAGTCTTAGTCATTTGTTATGTAGGGCATCTGCCTTCTACACAAATGACAGTGCAGTTTGCTTATTTTTACCTTCCAAGGTGCCAAATAGCAAACAAAATATGTTATGTGTATTTGTTAAAATAAATTAAGGGACTGGTGAGATGGCTCAGTGGTCTAAAGCACCTACTTAGAACAAGCTTAGCAAAGCACAGGGACCGTGGTTCAATCCCCCAGCACCACATGCCAGCCAGCCTCGCCCCCTGCTGGGCTGATCTGGCCACACACACACACACACACACACAAATAAAATAAAATAAAATAAAATAAAATAAAATAAAATAAAATAAAATTTAAAAAAAATTGTTATGCAAAAAAAATAAAAAAAATAAATTAATATGGATTTGTATTAAAATATCGGTTGCTTCATACTACTTTTTAAAACTGTAATTATCCTTAAGAAAGTAATGCATTTAGTTTAGATGTTTTTGTTTGTTTGTTTTTGTGGCTAGCTTATCCTACCCTGAGGACAAGGCTGGCAAGGCATATGGTGCTGGGGTCAAACCACAGTCCCAGTGAGCTTACCAAGCAGGTGCTTTAGATTGCTGAGCTATCTCACTGGCCCTGCATTCAGTTTCATAAAGCCATCAATAAGTTAGTATTAGCAAAAAAGACTTTATATTTCACATATATAAAATACATATGTATTACACATATATGACAGTTGTATAATTATAAAGTTTTATAGGAACTTGATTATAAGAAGCCCCCTGTATAGTTAATTAGTGAAAACTTCATTTTTACCTCAATTTTTCTTTTTTTGTTTTCAGTACTAGGAATCAAACTTGGGACCTTGTGCATGCTAGTCAGGTGCTCATACCACTGAGCTGTCTCCCCAGCCCTACTTCAAATAGAGCTCAAATTAGTTAGTTAGCTCTTTTCTACATCTGCATAATAATTATTTGGGACTCATGATGTTAGGGAAACCCCTGATTATTTTATTTCCTGAAATTTTTAGATACAACACAGAAGTATCATTTATAGATGCGACATTAAACATTAAATGTGTATAAATATTAAAGGTTTATACACACCTTAAAATAGTAACTACCATAATTATTTTTAAATCTGCATATCTGGTGGCTAAAGTTCACAGGCAATACCTTTAAAATAAATCTAAGAGCTAGTTACCTTCTTCTAGTTCCCTACCTGTTTTCACAGGGCTCCGCGATGCCTAAGAATGCACTTTAATCCACTGAGCTATCTGGCCAGCCCTTCCTTTTACTTTTATTGATTTATTTATCTAGTAAGGGTCTCGCTATGCAGCTCAGATTTATAGTGATCCTCCCGTCTCAGCCTCCTCAGCGCAGGCATTACAGGTGTTCACCACCATGCCTGGTTTCAGTGGCTGGCACAGCATGTAGTACTGGGGATCGAACCCAAGTCCTTCCGCCTGCCAGGCAGGTACTTAGACCACTGAGCTATCTCCCCAGCCCTCCTTTTATTTTTATTTTTTTATATATTTCTTTTTCCTTTTACTTTTAAAACAACATCTACAACCCTTCTTTTCTGACGGACCTGGGTGTGCCATTATTCACATCCATTACTGCTCTGAGCTGAGCGTGCTCGTGTCAGTGTAGTTACAGGGCACACGGGCCATGTAGCCTTACTTAGACACTCCACACTAGCTGCCTCTGGGAAGTTCTCTTCTTTCCTTACTGCCCAGACATTAGCTCTGACTTACCACGGCTGGCAGCGTCCCTCACTGGAAACATCCCAGTCACCCTTCCCTGCATTAGCTCATTTCAATAAACAACTGAATAGTTCAGGTGCTGGACGTACACAAAGAGGATGATACACTTTCACGAGTTACAGGCTAGAGAGAGGCATAGTCGGGATAGTGAAATTATTCCATTTGGAAATAACACAAACAGAGTTTGTTCTAGGCAGGGCAACACAGACCTCAAGAGGATGTGGTTTTTGAGAGTGATTCCCAGGGATGTTAGTGGCTGACTAGGGCCTTGATGTACACAAAGGAAGTAGCCTGGTGGAAAAAAAAAAAATAGCTGCTGGGAGAGAAGAGAGGAAGGGACATGCGGGGGAGAACAGTAGCACAGTAGTACAGAGGCCTAGGCTTAGACAGGACCTATGTGGTATCTGAGGACTTAAGATCTCTTTGACTTCAGACAGCATCGTGAGGTGCCGTGGATGAAATTGAACACAGGAGAGGACATGAGCAAGGAACAGAGCTCAGGTAGAGCTGGACCACACCCAGTGCCTTCTCCAGCATCTTCTGAAGAAATGTATACATTCTTCAGAAACAAAAGAGATTTAGCGGCAGACAGTAAAATACATATCGACAGGTGCAGTCCATGGGTCTGCAGGCAGGCAGATACCCTGTATCTAATCAAATCTATAATGAAAAACCACAACCTGAAAAACCATACTACCTCTAACTTTGGCTGCTTATTAGTATCATTGAGGTAACTTGAGTCCCAACATCTAGGCCTATTTTCATGGACTAAATTAGATCCTCTAGAGTTGGGACCTAATGTTCACTGAGGCTGTCCACGTGATTCCTGTGCTCAGCCCTGGGTGAAAGCCTTCACACAAAGCTCAGAGGTGGGTCTAGTGATGAGCTTTCTTTCCAGTAAATTATATAGGCTGTGATATCCTTGGTTTTAACCACACTTTTCCTATTTGTCGGATATAGGTATAAAGTGCTCTTTCTTCTGAGGAGTTTTCTCTGAGGGGTTGTAGCAAGAAGCCATTCCAATCATTTCTAACAATGCTTTCTTTCATTTTTTTTTAAACTGGGAATTCAACTCAGAGCCTCACGCTTGCCTAATAGGCACTGCGCCACTGAGCTATGTCCCGGACCTCTAATAATACTTTTATGCCTACTGTGAGTGTCGTAGAAAAGAGGTTTATGAGCCTACACAGCAAATCAAACAAGGCAACAGAAGACTACACTGAAAAGAAAGAAATTCATTTGTAGGCGATTGAATCCAATGTAGATAACAAAAACAATGTGCCACAAAGGATGGGATGATTTTTCTATTTTGCAACAATGAAGGACCAAGCGCATACCATGAAAGGACCAGAGTGTCATGGGTGAGGCCAGCAACTCCCAGCCTGCATATCAGCGATCCAGTAGAAAACAGGAAGTGCCCCCTCAGGTCACAGGCAGCCCTTTTGGACAAGCTCCCCAAGGGCCTTACCAATAAGGAATTGGGATGATTCATGGCTTCAAATCACAGCCTTTGCCAATAGGTCCCAGGTGCACTTTTGCAAAAGTTAGTTTATTTTTTCCCGAAAGTGTATTTGTTTCACTAGATTTTTAACTTCCTACTTAGAACTGGTACTCGCATACCAAACAGGATTTTGGTATCTGAACAATTTCTTTTGTATTTTTGTACAATTTTGTATATTCTTTACCTGGAATATTATTGTATCAAGACACTCAAAATAAATCCAGTTACATCTGGAAAAGTTTTTAAATGTTTAGGCATTATTTTAACAGTAATGCTAATACCTCAGAATTTCCTATTAAGTACCAGAGTTATTTTGCAACATCCCAGAATCATGAATATTATGCAGGCTACATGGAGTAAAGCAGTTTGCAGTGTTCAATACAGTGATATGAGTTCTAGGTAGGCACTTACAACCTGTTAAAGCAAATGTACTTTAAGGCAAAAATAAAGTAATTTTTGTGAAAGTCCCTGGGATCTATTTAGCACAGGAGTGAGGTTATAACAGCCCAAGTGAACCTCCTGTGTAAGTTACGAAGAACAGCAAGGTAAAAGCATTTCCTTTCCTTTAGAAGTCATATTTAAAGGGATGAACTGAAATGGGAGTGAAAATAAAATAATGTTCTCCAGAAATGCTGAACTCAGGAGCAGGAGGATCAAGGAAAAACGCTAACACAGGCATGACTAACTGACCTCACTTTGCATACTGTCCACGAAAGAGAGAAACGTACAGATATTGGTAGAAATGAAAGGCACCCAGATTTTTTAAAATCAAAATTTGTATAGTGAATGAGAAGAAAAGAATGTTAAGTGTCTGAAAAGCAGGGAAGAAAACATAGAGAACCTTTAAAGTAATAATATGAAAACAACTAAAATCCATTTGACTGCGGTGCTCTGTGGACAATGTCCCATTGCCACACCAAGAATAACAGCTTTCTAAAAGAAATCATATGAATCAGTTGGCTGTTTTTTAATAATGAAACGTAAATATGGAACGATCTTGGCTCAAGAAAAGTTTCTAACTTAGTCAATCCCTTATTTATTATTTATGATAAACTAATTTGATCAACCATCTTAAGGACCAAATGTTTCAAAAGCCCTAAGTCACCATTTGTATCAGTTTCCAAATGGCTGAAATAACATACCAGACACCCACAAATTCAAGGAGGCATTTAATTTAGCTCACCCCTTGGAGGAAATTGGTCAGGCTTGGCTGGAGCCAATCAGAGATGGCATGGTGGGAAGGTATGGGGAAGAAAGCCACATACTTCTGAGCAGTTGGCAAACAGAGAGAGAAGGGAAGATCCAGGCACAAAACACACGCTGCCTCATCACTCATCAGTGGCTCTCTGCAGCGAGGGCCACCTCCTAGGGTCATGCCCATCCATGAACTCATACACTGATCAATTCACTGGTAAGGATAGCACCACCACAATCCAATCAGCTTCAAAGAACCCTAGCTTAGAATATGCAAGGATCTCAGGAGACATTTCCTCTGTAACTGGAACCTATCCCCATTTTATATCCAAACTTTTCAAGTATGAAATTGATGGAAGCATCTTTTCTTCTCATCTCCTTCTCATAATTGTTTATCTACTGGGCCAAAGTGGGAGTAAAAAAAATCAAAGGAATTTTCTGGATTGTTCAGAAGTCATGGTCATCCTGATTTGTATATACAAAGGAAAATAAAATGTTTATACAAATGCAGACCTCGTACCTCATCTTGAGAGATTCTGATTCAAAAACAGTATTTATTATCAATACATTCAGTTGTTAGAATGCAAGAATTTACAAGATCTGTGCTGGCTCATTGTAAAAGCACACACACACACACACACACACACACACACACATGAATACATCACATTCCTCCAAGCTGACTGCTGTAAAACCCTTTCCCCTGGTCTTTGTGGTTGCAGCCACCACAAGCCATCATGCATTTGCCTAGAGAAGGTTGCTAGTGTTCTTGGTAATTATCTGCAGACCTGAAGACAGGCAGCCAACTGAAAAATCCTTCTGGCATAAACACTTCCTTCCTCAAGTACAGCTCCCAGGGGTTGCGCTCTGGCTTAACTCTTTCTTGTATTCACATCATCTGAGTGAGACAAAGTCAGAAGAAAAAAAGAAATCTTTGCAACTCTTCCCTCATTGTCTTTTCACTAGTTGTTTCCTTTGCTCTGTAAAAGGTTTGTATTTGGATGTATCACTTGTGTCCATGGTTGCTTTTATTCCCTGTTTTGGAGGTCTTCACCAAAAATATCCTTGGGCGCTTCCATAGCGTGAAGTACCTCTTCTATGCCTTCTTCCAGTGGTTTCACAGCTGTGGAGCCTACCTTGAAGACTTTAGTTCATTGTGAGTTGAATTTTGTGTATAGTGAGAGACAAAGCTCTACTTTAGTTCTATGGCAATAGCCACGCTGTCCCCTCGGCACCACTTATGGAAGAGAATACCTCTTCGCCCGGCATGTCCATAAAACCTTTGTTCAAAATCAGCAGGCCATATATGTGTGGGATTATATCAATTCTGTTCCACTGGTCGGTTTTCACATCAATACCATACTATATTAAGGTTCAAAGATAGGTTATTTATTCAAGGATGTTTTGCTTTTTAGAAAACACTCCATTTTAGACTCAGCAATTCCCTATGTACAAAGGTATTATTTCTTCTAATGTTCACATCTTTTTTACTACTCATTCATTTGGATTGGGTTTTGTTTTGCTTTAGTTTTTTTT
>NW_004524581.1:1965665-2000968 GCF_000260255.1 Octodon degus | reverse complement strand
CCTCTCGCTCTGTAATGTATTTAGTGCACGTTCTACAGGGTCTTACCACACAGATTGGACTCATGGTGATCCTCCTGTTTTCAGCCTCCCAAGTTCTGGAATTACAGCTGCGCACCGCCACACCCAGTCTCAATCACCCAGGGCTGGCGTGGCATGCCGGGGATTGAACCCCGGTCCCTGCATCTGCCTAAGTGGGCACTTGAATCCTCTGAGCTATCTGAATGGCCCTTCCATTCTCTTACTTTTTCTTCCCTTTTCTGTTTAACACAATTTCAAAAAGTATGAGTATAACACACTCAGGTTCACCCAAAACTTAATAATTCACTTGGATATATTTGTAAATGAAGACACTAAGCACTCACCCTAAACCCTGCTGAGTGTTTGGACTCTAGAGTATGTAAAACTTGTGTGACATGAACAAAATGGTGGCAGGGCACCAGTGAAGTTCTGTCATTCCGATGAGCATCTTAAGGAGACTACCTGAAGGATCCTACAACCCAGAACCTGCCTTCTCACACTATCAACAGTTTCCTCAGCAACCGCTTCCCACATGCATCATGCATCCTTGCCAGTTCTGCCCATCTCAGCAGTTGGCTCCTCCTTGCCCTCTGTAACAGAACCAGGCCTGGATGTTTTCTGCTTCTAAGCTGACTTATGGCTTGACATCCATACAGTGACTGAGCCACGCGGTGGAATCGACTGATTCTTCCTTTTCGTTGTCTGTAATCCAGGACAAAACCCTGGCAAAGCATGTTCTTGAACATCTCTTAGGGTGTCTTCTTTTCTTTTGCCTCATAGTCCCCAACTTGGGACCTATATTATTTCCAGCTTCAAATGATAAACCTTTAAAAAAAACCCTTGTTATTAAATTTTAATAAAAATTAATCGTGCAGTCGCCTGAGCTGTCCTGTGTGTATCCACACACACTTCTTCCCCTTCCTTCTTTCTCTCCTTTCTCCCTTTCCCATTCTGATAGTTACTTCCTTTGGAGCACTTTCTTTGCCTTTCACTATATCTACTGTACCTTTCAGATTTTAATCAATTAATGCTTAAAATTTTTATTTTGGCCAATTGTACACACTTATATCTGGTAATCTGAGCAACTATTTTGAAGATAATAATGTGCAATAGAGCAACAATTGTTGAATTCCTATCATCTTGTTTTTTGGGGGAATCTGGCATCTTTTTTTATATTAATTTTAATAAAAAAGAAATAGCAATGAGACAGTTTCAAAACAGGTTAGTAGGATAGTTACTTGGCATCATTTCTAATGTTTTCTCTAATATTTTTTTTATTCTCTTTAAAATAAAAAAGGTACACCTGGCCCTATTGTCCCTCCTGTCTTCCTCTTTAACATGTTTCACATTGCAGGAGCAGATCCATTCATATATATTATTTAGTTAAAATTTTCCAATACTCACTGTTTGATCCCTCTGAAAAAATAAATTCTTAAAAAAGCATATATGATCTTACAAAAAGTTGCAGCTATGTTTACTAAATTTCTTTTTCTATGTCAACAGACACCCTGCAAGCCAGCAATAGCAAAGTCTGTGTATTCCTGTCATGCCAGGATTGATGATTTTTGTACCTCTAGGTTTGCATATACAGTCCCGTCTTTGTGGGTGGCATTGCTTAGCTGTGTTTGCTTTACAAAATCCCGCTATGTTCAGCAGTGTTCCTATCACACCTCCCTCTTCCTGGGCCCTCCTCATCTTAAGTCCTGTTTTCAGGGTTTTCTTTCCAGTTCTTTAGGGGAGAAGTGTGCACGTGTCTTTGGTAGGACTCACAGGCAGAGAGTCGGCAGCAAAGCTACCAAGTCAGTGATTTCCTAGACATCTCCGCTTTTATTTCTCTCATTTGAGACTGGATTTGGCATATCATGACCCTGTAATATTAAACTTAAACTCTCAATAATGTACATTTCCAGCACAATCTAGGGCACCACATCTGTAAAGCTGTCAATGTAAATAATGTGAATTTTTTTTTCTTGATCAGTAATGAAGTTGCAATAAAGTTCAGACCATAATGTTACAGGATGCTGTTTAGTGTAGTATTGAATACAAATTAACTAGGATCAGATACAATAAAGACACGTATGATAAGAACAAGACATCATTTTCTTACCCTCTCGCTCTTGGTTCTAATCTTGCTACAATCAGAATGAAAATCTAAACCATTGTGCAAGTGGCTACCTTATAGGAAGTCTCAAACGTGGAATCACATCCAAATTATCTGTGGGAGTTTCTCTGTTCTGCTATTATAATCATTATCACAAAGATAAATTCATGCAATTAAATAAATAATTCAAAAATGAGATTTTATGAAACAATAAACCTAACTATACCAACTCTCTGATGCTGCTCTCAAGATGTGGTAATTATTTTTCTGGTTGACTGGGACAAGGTTTAGCTATGTATTCCAGGCTGGACTTGAATTCATTTGTAGCTTAGGTTGGCCTTGAACTCATGCCGATCCTCCAACTTCATCTTCCTGGGATGACGGGTGTGCACTACCACACCCAGCTTGGTAGCTACTTTAAAGGTTTCTCTTGAATTGTTGAAGGTATTTTATACCACCTACCACCCGTCCCCCACGTATTCATACACTTATGTAGATTTTCCACATTTGAAATGCACACTATGTGTTTACGGGCAATTGGTGTGGTTCACTGAACCTTGTTTTTGGATGTCATTCCATATGAGCACGCAGAGTAAACTCCTGTTCCAAATTCTTTGTAATGATTCAGATAGCACATATCTAGATGTTCCCCTAAATCTCCACATTCTAATAGTGGGGGAGCTTCATAGGTGGCTGGCCTGGAGCATGTGAACGTGGATTAAGAGTGTGGTACTTCAGTTAAGGACGTGAACAACCGAAGCCCCACCCTAGGAAGGGTGGCACTGATCAGTTGGCTTGCAGCCTGGATGGAATCTAAAGGACAGAAAGAAGGAAGCCTGCTGCCTTCTTCCTACCATGCCATGAACTATTTCTCCTCTATAACGCCTCTCCGCCATACCACCCAGCCAACTACCTGTGGAGTTAAACCTCTACAAACGATAGCTTGAAATAAATCTTTCTTCCTTTAACTTTAGGTACCAGGTATTTTGCCTCAGCAACAAGAAAAACAACTAAGACCATGATAAATGTGTCTGATTCACTAAAAAGATGTCATCTGAGACACTGCTGAGTGCCCACCTCTAAGGCAGAGTCTCTGGTGTGTCCCCACACTTGACCTCATACCTTCATGTAGTTCCCTGTCCACCTGAAACTCTACAAGTCAGAGAAGCGAGTTCAAAATATTCATTAGACAAGGCCACTTTAGAAATCTCAAGCCACAGGTTCTAAGCCTCTCTGCCTTACCACTCTGCTCCATCAGTGCTAAGGTGCTCTCTCCTCCCTAATCATCCTGCAGCCTGCCTATGGGACTCCACAGGTGACATGGTTGCCTTGTCTGGTTATGGGGACCCTGGGCTGTGAGACCTCTTTTAAGGAGAACTAACTTTACTTGCAAAGTCTGGCAGTTGGCAGCTATCATGAAGCACTCTATTGAGAACTAGAGATCCAAAGATAGAAATACTTAGCTCTGATTCTTAAAGGAACTTAAACCCAGTGGATAGTTAAATGAAAAGCACCAACAAACAATAGCAATGAAAATCATTTTGAAGACTTAGTATAAACTAAGCAACCTAATTTTTATATGTGTGATCTGACTTAGTTCACAACAACTCTAAAGAAAACACGTCCTTGTTGTCATAGCAATTTTGTAGAAAAGATATCATACTGAAGCAGAGAAAAGTTAAGGAACTCATTAATGAAATCTGGAATATCAACAGACATTTAGATCTGGTAAATATGGTCTATGAAGACTTCTTGAATGGGAGCATAAACAACTCTCAACAGTGCTGGGCAAGAAGGTCCCAATCCCACCAACAGCTTAAGCAAATTAAGGAAGATAATAATCCTACCTCTAAACAACATGGCTAAGGTTGTTAACTTTGGCGACTCCTTACCTTCCTTCCCCAAAAACATTTCTGTGAATTTTCTTCTCTGTAAATGACAGAAACTATCCACAACTCAATGGGCAGAGAGCATACAATGTGATAACCGAGACAACTGCAGTTCCCACCCTCCACAGGTTTTAAGCAAGGTTCCCTGACTGTAACTCCCCGGACTCACTTTTCTTAAAGCATTCAACTTTGGATAATGTACAACTGGCAACTGTAAACCTCCCTCTTTCCCCCCTCCCTCTCCTTTCTCTTTCTCTCTCCTTCTCCTCTCTACCTCCCTTTTAGGAAAGGGTGACTCGGGATTGAATGCAGGTTGGATCCAGGGACATGCTACCACTCAACACCTCAAATGCTTTTTATTTGTCTGTTTTGAGACAGGGTCTTACTGAATTGTCGGCACTGGACTTGAACTTGCGAGTCCCCAGCCTCAGCCTGCCAAGAAGCCAGATGGTGACCACATCCATTTCTCTACATCTGTGAGATATAAATCTCCTTCCAGCCTCTGTCCAGTACTTCAACCATGTAATAATAAGAAAGATAGGGCTGGGGAGATAGCTCAGTAGAATAAGTTCTTGCATGTAAATTGCAAGGTGCAAGGTCCTGAGTTCAATCCCTGGTACCGCAAAAAAAAAAAAGGAAGAAAGAAAGAAAGAACAAAAGAAAGAAAGTAAGACAGATAATGCCCACAGTCTCTGACTCCTTAAAGAGATAAGATTTTAACTTTAATAACCATAAAACAGCCAACTCAATATAACTTAATCTTATTGAACAAACTTTCTACTAAGTTTCTTCATTAATTTTCCCTGCCATGATTAAAATTCTAATCACCTTAATTTTAGTGGAGTTGACTTTAACCTTTCTATCTTATTGGTGTATTTTTTTTTCTTTTTTCTTTCTTTCTTTCTTTCTTTTTTTTTTTTTTTTTTTTTGGCGGAACCGGGGATTGAACTCAAGCCCTTGCTCTTGGCAGGCAAATGCTTATTCTATCAAGCTATCTCTCTGGCCCTGGAATAATCTTGAATAAAATTCTCTTTACTTTATTAAATCTTTACAGTCCTATTTTACTTTAAAGGCAACTAAGTTTCATTTCATAAACTCTTAAGGTCCTGAATTGTTTTGGTAAGGAAGGTGAGGACAGAGTTGTTTTATGGGGTCTATTTGGTATGAGGGTCATGCAGTCTCTCAAAAAGGCAATTAACCTACATTTGTTTAAAACACAACTGATTTTATGTTGCCATAGAAGAGGAAGCTCATTTGTATATTGTTGCATGAAACATAGATATAGAACTACTATAAAAAATTCATTCAGGAAACTAAATTCATCGTATAAATACTCATGCTCTCTATAAGCTTGTGTATTCTTTACATATTAAAAGTATGATTTTAAAATATTTCAAAATACTAAATGAATAAACAGAGTTTCTTGCCTATTTATTAAGTTATTCCTACTTAGATAAAGACTTGGCTCAGTAGCATGCTTTGTGAGCATTTGACAAGTCTGGATTTCATAGTTTAGTAAGATTATCCTCTAAAATACTCCCTCAGCATGTTGTAGGTTATGCCAAAGTTAGTTTTTCTTGAACTAGATCGGATAAATTATAGACTGCTGAAAGACAAGAAGATTGGAAAGATTCATGACATCATTAGAAAATTGAGAAGATCTGATTTCTTAAACTTGTAGAAAAAGATGAATGAGGAGCCAGGGAGATGGCTCAGTAGAATAAGCGCTTGCCTGGCAAGTGCAAGGGTCCGAGTTCAATCCCCTGTTCCGAAATAAATAAATAAATAAATAAATAAATAAATAAATAAATAGAAAAAGATGAACGAGAGCAGTCCTCACATAAAGATTGTGTCACTTGTTTGTGTCCAGTGCCCTAGGGGACATCTTAGTTAGGTGTCGTACCAGGACCCCCACGTGCAGGTATGTATCGCCTCTCCACTGCATTCTTCACCTCTAGATTGTTTCCATGGCCTAGTTAGTAGCACCACTTAATTAATTAATAGGTAATTCACAATGATCATATCTAAATTCACTGCCTGTAGGATATCTATGCTATTCTTGCCTCTGTCCTCCCTTCCACAAAATGCTATCTACAATTTACCTCAGACCTCAAGCCTTACAATTGTTCCCAACCCTCTGCCCCAGAACCCTGTTATCAAGACCCATTAGAACCATGAGCAAAATACTTCTCTACTCCAACCACTCATCTTACGGTACTTTTTCAAGACACTATGATGTGCAGCTCCACTTTCATTAATTTCAATTTTTACATGCTTTCCTATCTGCAGTCTCCTCTACAAAACCACACAATATGCTCAGAAGGAATTTACAGCATAACCCAGCAGAGCATCGTAGCTCCCTGCTGGAATCCCTCCATTGCCTCCTGTGCCTCTTGGAGCATGAGCCGAGCCCTTAAGCAGACACCTTCTCCAAGCTTCTCGCAGCCAAGTGAATCTTAACACCCTCTGCCCCAGTCACCAGCACCCCCTTTAGCTCCTCAGAGGAGCCACATTTCATCTCGCTTAGAGTATCTGCACTTCCTTAGAATTAAAATATCCTTCTACCCAAATTGTCCACCTACCTAGCTCTGAAAATTAACTCAGGTCTCTGTTAAGATATCACCTTTCATGCTGGTGAGATAGCTCAGCAGACTAAGTGCCTACTTAGGCATAGTGCAGGTACCTGGGTTCGATCCACAGTGTGCTGCTCTGGCCCCATCCCAGAGGCACATTGAGCTGGTGACAAGAGTCCAGGCGTGATGGCACATGCCTGTAATCCCAGCTCTGGGGAGGCTGAAAATAGGAAGATCATTACAAACCTGAACTGTGTAGTGAGACTCTACCAAATATGTTAAAAAAAAAAAAAAAAAAAAAAAGATATCACCTTTCCAGGGTGCATTAACCATCCCTACTAACATGCTCTCATTCCTTTCTTTCTGCTCCTCATCCATTAATTCTATACTTCACAGTATTTCATTTTAATTGTTGGCCTCGTATAGTTTTAAAAATGTTACTCTTAGGACTTTCCCCAGACCTCTGCTTATTTCCTGCGTTTTCCCACCACAAAGGAAGTGCTTTGAAAGCCGGGTCTTTCTGCCTTCACTCTCACAATCTCAGAGTCTTGTGAGCCATCTGGCACACAATAAAGCAGATAAGACCTAATTGTTAGCCAGGCACGGTGGCACACATCAGCGTATGTAAAGCTGAGGCAGGAGGATCACTGCGAGTTCAAGGCCAGCGTAGGCTACAGAGTGAGCTAAGGCCAGCTGAAATGCACAGTGAGAGCTTGTGGCAAAAAGACAATTAATTAATTAATTAATTACCATGATTTCACTCTCCTGAGACCCTGACAGAAATAATCTCCATAAACCATGGATTTCTGCAATGATCACATCTTCTCTGTTTTTCTTTCCATTTCCTAAAGACTTTAGAATCATCCAAGATCTCCTCTTGACCCCAACCACACATTTCCCTGCTTCTGTCTTTTTCTCATGATTCTCTATTGCCATCACCAAACCATACCTTCTCATTTCAGGGTTTTGTACTTGGATTGTTTTCTCCTATATAAGAGTAAAGTGGTAAATGTATGGACCTGCTACGCCACAGCTGTAAGACCTAGAAAATGTGTGATGTCCTAAGTTAGAATCCACACTATAAAGAAGACACAAACCTTGCAAGATACTCACTAGAGAGGGCAAAGAGAAAAACAAAGAGTGCTATCAAGAGCAGATTTGGGGGCCACAGAGATGGCTCCATGGTCTAAGCACCTGCCTAGGCAAACGCTGGGGTTCAATCTCCAGCACCACTTGCCACTCCAGCTCCACCCTTATGCGTGCGGAGCTGGCCAACAAGACTGGGCATGGCAGTGCATGCCTGTAATCCCAGTGCTGGGGAAGCTGAAAACAGGAGGATCACTACAAGTCGAAACTTCGTAGTGAGACCTTGTACCAAATACATTTAAAAAAAAAAAAAAAGGAGCAGAATTGGGAAAATAGAGTGCCCTGGACAGTGCTTTTCAGAGAAGGAGGAATAATATGCAAAAGTATCCATTATTCATATCTCTTAAACTTTTCAACCTTTGACTCCAGCCTGGAATTACGCTCCTCACTGCTTTTGTGAATATAGACTATGCATAAAGCAGATAGAATTTGTCACTCTTCTCAAACAAACATTCATCTCTTACTGTAGTGATCTGAGCCAGAAGCTTACCATCCCTGGGTAGCAAGGAACAAAGCACAGAGCCTAAGGAAATTGGCCCTCTTGCAATTCCTTCAAACTAGAGACAAGGTAACAGATTCCTGGAGGCTCCCCCTGTCTGTTCTTCGTTCCTTTACCTGGGAAGTTAGCAACTAGTAAAATGTAAACTTAGAGTTCGGTGAATGCCTGAAGGGATGTAAATAGCAGCTTGCCTACACCAAATGAGTTATGTACACTCCTTACATAAGGAGGCCTGTTTGTAGCCCTCAATGAATGAGAGAAGTTTCTGAGGCTCAGAGCTCACTTAGAGAGAGGCTAAGCTCAGTGAGACCTCTGGAACTGTACTAATGCAGTACTCCCTTCGCTTCTTTCAGCGCCAGTGTATAACCTACAGCATCTTCCCTTTGCTTTATCCTGAGCTTTTCTTTATCACTGTCCTTCAATGCCTGCATAAAAGGCTTCTAGTATTTCCAAGTGTTATGGTTTGTGTATAGTTGTCCCTCCAAAGCCTCCTGCAGCCTTGGGGTGGCTTCTGGAGTTTGTGATTGTTTACTGTGGGTGTGGATGCTGCACCTGTCCCGGGGCAGGTAATTTGCACTTCAGTGTAAGGAGGGAAGAGAAGCTCGCTGCTTGAGCTGCTGCTACTCCTCTTGAGCTTGCTCTTGCTCTTCGCCACCACCTAGAAATGTTGCCTTCTGCCGTGTGCTGCTCTGCCTTGGAGTCAGCTGAGTATGGACTGAAACCTCCAGTACCTGTGAGCTACATAAACCTTTCCTTCCTTCATTTTGGGTGTCGGGTATTTGTCCCAGCAATGAGAGAAGAGTAACTAAGACACCAAGACATGGCAATTACTCTCTCTTCCTTGAAAACCCTGCTGACTCTTCCAGATTCGATGAACTCCCAGCAATCTCTTTGCCATCACTCTTGAACTATTAGTACTTATGGTGCTCTGCTTACATTATATGTCTCTTAAGCACAGCTGCCTTCACTATTAAGTTATCAGGCCTATGAGGAGTAAGGCCATATTTCATTCCTATCTCTAAAAATCAGTGTAACCTTAAAAAGAATATAATTTCTGAGCCCTAGTTTATCTTGTAAGTGAAAGTAATGACATCAATATTAATACATAGTATACTGAGAATATAACTACATCTCACACATGGCATTGTAAAAATAAAGCTTTTTTGTTCATAGGAAGCATGTGTATCAGTAAGGATTTGTGGCACACATCCTATAAGAATTTACTAAGAATATGAATTCTACATCTCTGTCTCACTCTGTAAATTCTATAGGTATCTAATGTTGCTCTTTGAGATGCAACTTGAAAAAAGACATTTATGGGGCCAGAGATATAGCTCAGTAGTATAGCTTCTGACTGGCAAGCACAAAGTCCTGAGTTTGATTCTAGGCATGGGGGGAAGGACTTTATATAAATAAAGAGAGACACAGCTAAGCACATATAAGATGACACAGAAAGTATGAAATGGGTAAGGAAGGTATCCTGGAACTGAGTGTGGCTTCTAATTCTGCTGTGGATTTCACTGGATTAAGAAAGCCAACTGACCAGTACAGCGCACTCCAGGGTATCGGGAGGGTCCTACAGGCACGGCCTTCCTGGCTTCCTGCTGTTTCTGTCTGGCCGGGTTTCCACCCTGGCTTCCCACCGTCCTGAGCTGAGCAGAGTTGTTCCTCCACAACCTTCGTCCATGAAGTTTCTCCCTTGGAGGCGGATGGTCGTGGCTCTGAAATCCTAAGCAAGTTAAACCTCTTCTCCTTTAAGCAATAGGTATCAGACATTGTGTCCAGCAGTGGGCAAGCCCACTAATGCATTAGAACAAGTATGCAGGGGAAGTAAAAAGAACTGAAAAGATGAATACTATGCAAGCAAAGAATTCAGTGGGGGAATGAATGACCTTGGGATTCTAGGTCAGGGATGAAAAGAAGGAAACTACTTCACCAGAGGAAAAAAGAAGAAAGCTTTTCTGAAATTATTCATTGCCTTTTCCAGTCATTACCTGACCACTGATGCACATAATTTTATGAAGTGAAATAGTTGGAGTGGACAATAAAAGCACACCTAAGTTTCTGGCAAACCAATCGGTGGCTTATCAACGCCAGCTGATCGGTGTAGCCCAGATGGCTCAGATTTAAAGGAGAAAGCTCTCTAAACTCTGGCTTCAGGCAGTCTGGCATACATAAGCAGGCACAGATCTATTCACCAACAGTTACTCAACAGAAGTGATCAGGGAACGTATTGTTCTGGCCTTTCAACATTCTAAAATGAAACACATTTTGATACACAGGATATACCTCAAAGCACCAGACAACAATAGCAGAATACATTTTCATGCTTGAATCCAGCATGGGAGCCATGTGATGTTTAGATCATTGAATGTGTCCGAGAGAGCACGCAGAACAATGAAGGATGGACACCTGCAGAAGTCAGTGTCTGGGTTCAGCACCACACCCACGCTGCTTGTTTGTTTGGTTTTTGTCTGTGACATTCATTATTGTAGAGCCGTTAGTTGTACTTGTGAGTTTCCCCAAACACACACTAACGCGATTTGTTTCCACAGATAATGGGAATCAGATTATGTAATGTTCTTATGTCTCAAGAACAACACCCAACATTGCAAATTACACATATGAGGTACCATCAAAGAATAAAACTAATGCTTAAATTTTTTAAATATTTATTACAGTAAAAGATGCATGGTCCTTAATCCCCCTTAAGATACTTCTCCTGTCTCAATGCACACTTATCTCATCCTTCTTGCCGCTTTCTGAAGCAGTTCTGAAAATCCCCTTTGTGAGCATCTCTAGTTGTGCTGCTGTGGCTGGCTCAATGTTCTCAATCGTTTCAAAGGTTTTGCCTTTCATGATTATGTTGACTTCTAGAAAAAAGGAGAAGGGCAGCATCTGATACACAAATAAGGTGGACGAAGACTCTGTGAGGTGTTTCTGAGCGCGCCTTTCTTCGGATGGTGCGCAGCAGCAGCATTCACCATATTTTTCAATCACACGACCTGTGGACACTCATAAAAGAGGACTTCTGGAACTGCTTCAAAAAGAGCCAAGAACAACTGAAGAAGTACATTTGAATCAGAGGGAAATATTTTGAGGGAGGTTAATGGCAATGTGCTTTTTAATGTAATAATGTTTTAATAAATGTAAACATTTACCACATAGATTGACCATCCCTTGTATGTTCCATCATCTACCACTCATATTATTATGACCTAAATACTGTTGTTGTTCTCTCTATCTTGCAGATTTAAAAAACTGACAAAGAAGTTCAATGCTTTTCAAAAGCCACAAGTAGACAAAGGAGCTCAGATTCCAAAACAGGAAGTTCATTCCAGAGCCTACACTTTTGCATAAGGCAACAGCGGGAGGGAGCCTAAGGCAGGGTCAGAAAGAGAACATATAAGTGAGGAGGAAACACTGCCATTAGTATCCTGCATTCCCTGGCTCCAGTGCTCCCCTGCCTTTGGTGTGCTGCTCAGAGAAAATATCAGCTTTCCAGTGTGTGTCACCTCAAGGGACACTTCTGCCTGTGTCTGGCTCATGCCCAGGCCCTGAGAGCCTGACCAGCAACTGTTTTAGGGAGGATGCACAGTTGTGTTAGCTGAGTAGATGCATACATGTGAGTCACTTGACTGCTGACAGAGACGAGAAAATGACTGAAAGGTTAGGGCAAGAATTCACAACTTCACATACTGCACTTGCAATCTTTTTAACCAAGTTGTCATCATGACTTTCTTTGTGCTACTTCTATTTTTTACTCCATGATTAAACACCTGGAATGGCAACAAAGTGTGGAGTTAGAGGACATGAGGTTTAGACTAAAAGGAACAAAAATTCAAATGAATGGTGAAACTTTAGCATGCTAGATCATAGGTCATGTGGGAGACCGTAAATGCATTATAATTGGGCAGCTGCATTCCAGCGAGGTTAAGAGCCTTTCTTAAGGGCGCCAATTATTTAGTGGCACCGCCAAGACCCAATCTCTTAACAGTGGTCCTGTCCTTCACCCAACACAAGTGAAAATTTGGTTACAAAAAGGCAATGACGGTGGGCTACAGCTGACAGTGGGATTTCTGAAGGTTTAAGCAGCTTGCAAGACTGTCAGGAATGATTTAGTGAAGAAAATGTGCATGCCTGGTGTAGTGGCAAATAAAAACAGACAAAAAATCATGAAACAATCATCACCCTTCCTTAAAATGGCAATGTCACTTGTTACACTGGCTTTTACTAATTCAAAATCCTATTGCATTTATACACATACTTATGCTTATTAATTTTTAGCTGGATTGTGTAGAAACAGAACAAGTCTGTGCAGTGAAAAAAGGCCCCTATATGTCATCATATATGTCATGAGAACTGGAAAAAACAGTGCTGCCAATGGGTTTACAGTGTCTTAGTATTAAGTGAGGGGAAAAAAAAGATGCTAATATTTTGTCTTGATTGTTTGTAAAATGCTTCTTTTATGCTCTCCCTGGTTTTTTATCCATCCCTAATTTATGAAATTTGCATTCTCTGCCAAAATCATGTTATACAGAATGCCAGGAAGGAGCAAAGCCATGACATTTACTGCAGAAACCAAAGAAAAAGAAAACCCACTTCAGTAATTAATAATACACATACCTAAGGAAAAAATTCAGTCCTAACCTGGAGCAATCTTAAGGGCGAGTCGGCCTACACAATGGCACATTATTATGTTATTTCTGCCAAATTGAGTCAAGATTAGGATGTTATTTTCAGTGGATTTGTGTTAACATTTATCAAACAGAAAGCTGAGGAGAAAAGAAAGAAGAGGAGGCTCCAGGGTGTCACGGAAGGCACACAAGCACATCATGGTGGCCGTGATGATGACGACAGAACAGACATTAGCCAAAACCTAAGAGTAAGCAAAAAGTATCCCATCAAATTTCATAGAAATAGTACAACACATGAAAAATAGCAATAGAAGCAAAGATGGATTTGAATTTCTCAACGCAAGAAATATACAAAGGATTGATGGAATCCATCATCCAAAAGGAATGAAGCAATATCAAAATACTGATCTGAAGCTGTCTTTTGCCAAGTTGTTGGATAAAAAGAAGCTTTTCATCATTTATATTAAAACTGATTTTAGGATCAGTGAGATAGCTCATCAGACTAGGCACCTGCTGGGCAAGCACAAGGACCAGGGTTCCATCCCGGGTACCCCATGCTGTGCTGTCCCCACCTCTGGGCGCACTGAGCCAGCCACCAAGTCCGGACGTAGTGGTGCACACCTGTAATCCTAGTGCTGGGAAGGCTGAAAACAGGAGGATCACTACATGTCCTGAGTTGTTGAGACCCTGTACTAAATAAATAAATAAATCTTATCTTAAAGTAATTTATTACAGATAGGAGAGAATAAAATTGCTGGGAGTCCTTGTGAAAAGATGAGGAATGGCTTCCTGATTCTCATTGGACGTATTATTCACCCTCCTTTCTCTCTGCTCATCATGATAACTTGTTACCACACAGTACCTGCTCTCCTCTGCTGACCAAAGGGAACTAGACAGCCAAACATCTACTAGCTTCATGCAAGCTTTTCATCCAGCTTTAACCAGTTTGAACAATACGGGATATAAATGAATATCAACTTCAGAGTATTAGGATGTTTTTCATTCATAGGAAATTTTTATGTCTTGAAATTATGTACATATGGCCATCTCACTCATTTTGACACATTCAGTGTATATGTGCCGTCTACCACAAAAAGCATGTCCATATGGCATTTGTCCTTTCGACTTTCCAAAGGCCTGTCATAAGGCAGTGCAGCTGCACGTGACTTACACGCACCTCATCTGGTGCTCTGCCTTTTCCTGACTCCCATAATCATGGAGCTGTGTTTAATCTGGGATTAGATTGGAAAAAAGAAAAGTAACAACAAGAGAGCAAATGATAAAAATAAATAAATAAAAAAGAGAGTGAATGAATTTTATGGAACAACAATGAAAGAACAAAAGATTAAGCTGCAGTAAAAATGAGAAAACTATATTCCCTAGTATACTGAAAAGTCACACTGAAGTGTTAGTGGGCTGATGCAAGTCAGAAACACCTGCTGCTGCTGCTGCTGCTGCTGCTGCTGCTGCTGCTGCTGCTGCTGCTGCTGCCGCCGCCGCCGCCGAATGTGTGATGCCAAATTCTGCCTTTTTCACTATTCTTTGTTCAGTAAAGAATTTTGTTCTTTAAATTATCAAAGGCAGGCCCAAAATGGTGGAACCAAAATAGCTATTTGTATATTTCTACACAGAGAATACATAGGTTTTGTAACAAAAAGAATTATGCATCAATGGTTCTAGAAATAGCCAAAAAGAAATGTACTTTCAGTTCCATATAGAGATTATTCATCCATTTGTCTAATAGAATAATGAGGATATAGGAATATGCCTTTGAAAAACAACAAGAATGCAAGTATATTTTTCATTTAATCAGAGTTCTTGCTGCTCTGATCTGTTCACACTCTAATGCTAAAATGTTGCCGTGGGGCTGAGAGAGTTCATTTTATACACCCTCAGTTTTATAAAGTTCAGCCCCTAACAAACTATCACAACATCCCTTCCCTCATGCTGAGTCACTTAACAGATGACAACCTTTCTGGGCCTATCTTGCTGACACAAACTGTAGCGCTGACCCAACCCTGGAAAACCTTCAGCCTGTATTTGGAAGCAGAGACAAGGGAGGAGAGGGTAGAAAGCTAGGTAACTGAGACCCAGGGCCAGCCAAATAGCTCACTGGATTAAAGCACCTGCAAGCCGGTGCAGGGGCTGGGGGTTTGATCCCCGGGCCTGCCGTGCCGGCCCCACTACCAGGGCATGCAGAGACAGCGATTGAGACTGTGTGTGGTGGCATGTGCCTATAATCCCAGCTCTTGGAAGGCTGCATACAGGTGGATCACTATGAGTCTGATCTAGTAGTGAGACCCTGAACATCCTGTAGACCCTTCCCTAAAATACAAAAAAAAAAAGTAATTGAGACCTAGCTTGGGGGACAATGGAAATGTGTTGACTTTGGCTTTTAAAAACCTCATATAGGGCTGGTGAGATGGCTCAGTGGTCTAAAGCACCTACTTAGAACAAGCTTAACAAAGCAGAGGGACCGCGGTTCAATCCCCCAGCACCACATGCCATCCAACCCTGCCTCCTGGTGGGCTGAGCTGGCCACACACACATACACACACACAAATTAAAAAAAAAAATATATATATATATATATATATATATATATATTTAGCATCTGCTGCTTTGGGTGATAGTGAGATTCACTGCAGATTTTAAATATAGAGAAGGCTCCTCTGTCTCCTAGAAAACATGAGTGAGGGAACAGGTAGCTTTTGCAAAAAATTTTTAAAAATGCTATAAAGTTAGCAGGAAGATTTAGTAGCCACCACCTGCTACAGGCAAAAGCAGCAGAAATGCCCCAGTCTTCTACTTTATTGCTCTGAGGTTTCCCACCTCCAGATGGGAAATGAAAGGGGAAAAGCGCTCTCAGCAGGGCGCGGGGAGCTGGACCTTCCCAAGGAAAGTAATTTAAAGGGAACGGAGGGTCAAGGATTTTAGAATGTGCTGATGTTTCTCCCTGAAGAGTAGAATCGTAATCTCTTTAAAATGTGGAAAGTGGTTTTTCATTAAAAATACAGAGAAATACAGTAACAACTATGCAGGTTTCACTCAGATTTAACATAATATGAGTGTTTCATATTTTTTAAGGTTTTATAAAAGATAAATAAATAACCTTAGGTTTCTGTTTCTAACAGTACGTGTAATAGAGACCTTGAAGAATCAGCCTGCTGGGAACAATGAAAGATAGTAAATGTTATATTTATCTAAACTTTTCTAAATAGTGTATACAAGAGCTGAGGAGGTAGCTCAGTGGAATAAGTGCTTGCCCGGCAAGTGCAAGGGCCTGAGATTGATCCCTGATACTATCAAAGAAATTTTAAAAAATAATAAAATAAAATAAAAAATAAGCAGTGTATGCTGCTGATGTGGAGGTGTGCGGATCACAGGTCTGAGGCCACCTGGGATGCGTCGTGAGTTCAAGGCTGGTCCACAGCTTGCCAAAGCAAAACAAAACAAGCCAACTAAAAGTCCTACTTGGAAATGCATGGTGAACTGGCTAAAAGTCAAGGAGCACTGCGAGAAAAGTGACAATAGCAACATAAAGAAGTGAGCGAATCTTTCGGGTACCTCAGCCGGAGGGACACGTGTTGGACCCTAATATCAGCAAACTCCCACTCCCGTGTCTGAGGAGAGCCCCGCATGACACGGAAGCCACAAAGGGGTACAAATGTCTATGTTATACGTGCCAGTGAATTCAAGGATTCATTCATTATTAAAACCGGCCTCTCCGCAAGCACCTGCCCTGCAGCACTTGCAGGGGCAATGGCACCCCCGAGGCCTTGCGCTTGCCAGGAAGGCGCTGTGCCGCCCAGCTTTACCCCTCCCTTACCTGCCAGCACACAGTGCATTAGCTATAACGTTTTGTCTAGAATGCTGTTGATGGTCTTAAGGTTGCTAAAATATCTTCCAGCCATAGTTGGTATAGTTAAAAAAAAAAAAAAAAGTAACAACTTTGGTCCTGAAAGAAGTGGCTTGAAATTTATTTTATTTTATTTTTTTATTTTAGGGAAGGGTCTACAGGGTGTTCAGGGTCTCACTACTAAATCGGACTCATAGTGATCCGCCTGTTTACGGCCTCCCAAGAGCTGGGATTACAGGTGCGCCTCACCACGCCCAGTCTCACTGGCCCTGAATAAAAGGCTTGCCTCTTAGTATTTAAACGCTCAGAGCCGAATTATTTAACCTCTCTGTGTCTCATTTCTATAGATGTTAAGTGGAAATATAAAAACAGCAACTTCTTTCAGTGCCGCTAAGAAGATACAGGGAACTGATGAGTACGGTGGCCCCGATGTACCTTAAATGCTCATAACAACCATGGGAGTAACTGTGGAACTGCTGGGATTCCTTTAGCTCAGTGTTGTAGCCAGTTTATTATTTTTCTTTGCCAAGAAGACAGACACTGAGAGTTTCTTCTAACTCAGAGTAGATATGAGCATTCCATACAGTGAAGAATAGAAGAATATTTCCTTCCTAAAGAAGTGTCTTCTTCCCTCTAGATAAAACCTCACCAGGTAGTTTCCAAAAATATGAAGAGACGGTAGCACAGTGCCTGCTCCTCGAGGCCACAGACAGCACAAAAGGCTGAGAATAAGGCAATTGGCACCGCCCAAGGCAGCGTGAGCCTCGGGTTCGAGGCTCCATGGGGACATCTTGGTCCTTTTTTTCAGTAAAACAGGTCTGCGTGTTTGCACCTGCGCACACAGCAGGGCTTAGGAACTGACTAGCCAGATAGCTAAAATGCAACCAGAGTAAATTTTTCTTTTGCATAAATGCCAGGAGAGGCTCCTAGGCAGGCAGAGAAGTGGCAATAACAGTACTTACCTCAGAGGTCTTCAGGGAGTCAACCCTTGTTTCACTTGCAAGACCCATGGGTCCAGTGACACATGGCCGTGGAGGACCACTACTCAATATCATTTTCTATGACATGTTACAGAGAGGACAGAAGTTTATTCACTCACATAAAAGTCAAAGCAAGTGCCTTGCACTCCATAGTCAAGTCTTGCAAATAGAATCTCCTACAAATGGGAGGAAAGGCTTCGGATTCGTCCTCAGGAGGACGACTGGGCGTTACGCAGCAGTGCGGTCGCGAACCGCACGCTGAGCCCTGCACAGCCCGCGGGAGGCGAGGGAGTGCCGCACGACGCGCACGGGTTCCTCGTTCCAGAACGGGCCTCAGTCCTGCGAAGCCCGCTTGTGGTACTTCACAGGGGCCCTCCTTAGCCCAGGTCACCAAACATCAGATCTCCTTCTAGAAGAGCAGATTAACCAAGCAGGAAATTATCCCCAAAGGGCCCTTGAGTGGGGAAGTCCTGAAATTGAGGTCACAGTTGAAAATGTACAGCATCTTTAAGAAAATGAGGAGAACTACATGCAAGACAAATGAAGGGATTTGCATTAACTCCCAGTTCTTCTACAACTAAAAGCACAGACAGGAAAGACAAAGATGCATCAGTGGCCTATGGATGAAAACGCACCGTAAAAGGGCAGGAGGAGCTGCTGCAGGCGTTCTTGCTGGTGTTACCAAGCGACCTGTACCAGCATCATGAATATGCAAATCAACCCTGCAGCGCTGGACTCCTGGCCTTGGCAGTTGCTGGCTATGCCAATGAAAACAAGTTGTTCAAACCCTGTTTTATCATCTGTAACATGTGGAAGATAATAATCCCACTCACTGGATTGTAATAAACATCAAGTAAAGTATAAAATCTCAATAGATAGGAGCTGTGGAGATAGCTCACCCAACTAAGTGCCTGCTTAAGCAAGCACAAGGTCCGCGTTCGATCCCTATTACCTCCTGCTGTGTTGGCCCCGCCCTGGGTGTTCCCAAAGCGCCACCAAGACCCCACATGGTGGCGCATGCTTACAATCCAGCACTGAGGAGGTGGAAACAGGAGGATCACTGAGAAAGCGAATTCTCAATAGACAAAAGCTTTTATTAACACTCCCAGATTTGCTCCCCTAGTCAAAGATTTTTCTTTCTTTTTCTTTTTTAATGTATTTAGTACAGGATCTACAGGGTCTCACTACACAGATCGGATCACTCATAGTGATTCACCCGTTGTCAATTTCCCAGGCGCTGGGATTACAGGCGGCGCCACCACGCGCAGTCTCCATTGCCGTCTCCGTGCGCCCCGGGGATGGGGCCAGCACTGCAGGCCGGGAATCGACCCCAGCCGCTGAGCTGAGCTATCAGGCCGCCCCAGCCACCCCACCCCCGTAAAGTTTCTTGTTCAAAATTTCGATTCCTTTCATTACTTTTGCAGAGGAGAGTGATATAGGGTGTTATTTTTAATAAGAAGATTTATCGAGGCAGAGTCCATATTTATTATAGCTGGTGTTACTGAGCCAGACCTACTTAGGGTGCAGCAAGCAGCAAGAGCCTGAAATAGTGAGAAAGAACAACGACAAAAAAAGAACAACTTCCAAGATTACTCTGGGTGGGGCCGGGGAGATGGCTCATTAGAATAAGTGCTTCCCCGCAAAGCAAGGGTCTGGGTTCAATTCCTGTTCCAAAAAAAAGAAGATTACTCTGGGAACCTAGTCCCTTAGACCTGTGCCTTAACCATCTATATAAGGAGACAAATTTTACGAACAAACTACTCACTAACATTTCATTCTCATAAACGGTAATTATAAGAGCAGTTTATGAATTATAGATTACAGTTCATTCAGGTGATAACTTTAAAGGATGTCTTCAATTGAATTCTCCCCTTTAGTGGGTGAGAACAAAGCGTGAAGCACAAACCTCGGCCCTCATTTTGTAAGGCTTAGCCATGAACACGTTTTAGTCAAAGTGGTGAGGTTCATTTAAAACTAACTCATTCCTAGAGTTATATACTGTATAGATAGCTACTATATTTTATTGATCTTAATTGCAAGGGCTATGAAAATAACTATCTAGGGTTTGTTCAAGTTAAAAAAGTAATTTTCAGCTGAGACATTTGAGAAGAAATAATATGCACCTGCACTCATGCATCCATACACAGAGATACAAATATTCTACAAAATTTGAAACTTGGATGTCAGGTTAATGCAGAAGACAAAATCGCATGGTTCAGGGATTCCGCAATTAAGACAAAAGACGAAGGTACTGGAAGCTACTGGAAGGGTCGCTGAAGCCAGTCATGGCTGCAAGAAGGAGGGCAGCGAAAGGCAAAGGCAGTACAAAGGAGGCCAATCTAGAAGTCACCTTGCATGCACACAGCGCTAACCAAGAAAAGCAGGAGTAGGAAGAAACAATGATTCTCATAGAGGTTCCACCAGGACCTCCTCAAAATCTTCAGCATAAACAAATAAGGATAGTATCTCCTTCCGCAACAATTGCAATTCAAAACAGCTGTTTCTAAAGAATAGGTAAACAGGACTGGGGAAATAGTTCAGTAGAATAAGCTCCTGCCTGCCAAGCACAAGGTCCTGAGTTCAATCCCGGCACCACCACAAAAAAAAAAAAAAAAAGAAAAGAAAAACCTAAAATGTTAAACAGAAAATATTTAGTCTCTATCAAAAGATTGGGAGGACCAGCGAGATAGCTCAACAGACTAAGCACCTGTTTAGGTAAGTGTAGGAACCAGAGTTCGATCCCCAGCACCACATGTCACGCCAGCCCCACCCCCAGGGACACTGAGCCAGCCACTGAGACGAGGCATGGTGGTGCAGGCCTGTAACACCAGCACTAAGGAGACTAAAAACAGGATCAGGAGTTTAAAAAAAAAAAAAAAAAAAAAAAAAAACTGGGACAGAAAATTGAAAGGACAGAAATTTATATCACTTCTCAATTTCAACATTTTCCTCAGCTGTATACTCACAAAACTGAGTGTATGGTTTCCATAGTTCATGGATGTCAGGTTGAAAACTATTGCTCTGTGGGAAAGAATCTCAAATGGCTTTATCATACACTTTTTTTTTTTTTTTTTTTTTTTTTTTTGTGGAACCGGGGATTGAACTCAGACCCTTGCACTTGCCAGGGAAGCGCTTATTCCACTGAGCCATCTCCCCGCCCCCTATCATACACTCTTAAAGGCATGAATGGATTTATCAGTTTTCATCTCCAAATTAAAAGATACAAAGGATTAAAGTATTTTAAAGAGATATTTTCAAATTTCTACTTCTGTTTCCATGCTTAGGACTTTATATACATGTCCCGCCACAGAACATTCGCGTTAATCACATTTTGGCCCACGTGGGCAGCACTCACAACCTTGGGATTTATTCAGGCCCCAGTTAAGACTTTATGCAGTTCAAGCCATCAAAATACAAAATGTAGGCAAATAATTATTAAATTGCCCAAAAAGAATGGAGAGGAGGAAGAGACTGAAAAGGGGACTATAGTGGCTCTTTCACACACACACTATTTAATTACTTCATAGGCCAGTGTGTAAAATACAAAGCCTCATCTTCTTCTATCCCTTGATATCTAGTCCTGGGTGGCTAATACACCCACTCATCCCCCTGCCACATTGGTCTATCTTTGTTTTTTTTGGGGGGGGGTTGGTTTGTTCGTTTGTATTTTAGGGAAGGGTCTACAGGGAGTTCAGGATCTCACTACTAGATCAGAGTTGTACTGATCCACCTGTTTACAGCCTCTCAGAGCTGGGATTACTGGCATGCACCACCATGCCCACTCTCAACTGCCAAAAAACCTAAAATACTTAGGGATAAATGTAACTGAACAAATAAAAAATCTGTAGTGTGAAAGCCAGAAAACATGAAGGATACTAACACACACACACACACACACACACACACACACACCTGCTACTTAAAAGGCTGAGACAAGAGGGTCCAAGTCCAAGGCCAGCCCGAACAACTTAGCAGTAACCTATCTCAAAAGAAAAATTTAATAAACAGCTGGGGACATAGCTCCCTATGAGGCCTTGAGGTAGCTCACTGTGACGCCCTGACTTGAGTCCTCAGGAGTGAAAACAAAAGTTGAATGCATATCAGTGATATCTTGGTAGAGCTGATTTTTAAAAGGAAGGAAGGAAGGAAGGAAGGAAGGAAGGAAGGAAGGAAGGAAGGAAGGAAGGAAGGAAGGAGGGAAGGAAGGAAGGAATTGCAGAGAGTAAACATGTACGAAGAATAACCTGTGCTCACTGATTGAATGAGTTCACAATGTGCACATCTCCAATATGATCTGATTTAATGCAGTCCCTAGAAAAATTTCAGTGATATGAGACTGGAACTATAAAAGCCTCTGAATATACAAATATACTTGGAGCATAAACCAAAACAAACAAACAGCAAATGAAACAAAACAAGTACAAACAAACCCGGCCATACTACCTGACCTTAAATCAAAGGCAGAGTAATTAAAACAGCATGATACTGTCATAAAAATGAAAACACAGATCAATGGACCAGAGGGGAGCACATGGATAGAAATCTTTTTAATCATGGTCAGCGAATGTTTACAAAGGCAGTGAAAGGCTTCTCTCCAGTAAGTGATTCTGGAGGGATGCAAACAGAGCAATGAGTTCTGACGTTAACCTCCTTCCAGATTCAAAGAGCAGCTCAAGATGAATTAAAGGCTCAAACATTAGACCTGAAACTATAAAACTACTAGGGAAAGAAAACACAGAAGAAAAGGACCATGGTGTTGATCTAGGCCATAATTTTTTAAAGCACCGAAAACAAAAAGAAACACATGTGAATGAGATTATTTTGCACTCAATTAAATACGAGAAACACAGTAATGACATACACAATGAAAGAATATAGGAAAAAATCACAGATCTGGCAAAGTATAAGCCCCCAAATAGCTATGGGATTCAGGAGTAAGAAAACAATATGATTAAAAATAGGCAATGGACCTGAGGAGAGATTTCTCAAACAAACATATACAAATAAAAATATGCAAAAAATGACAAATCATCAGAGAAATACTAATTAAAACTGCAAAGTAATGTTGCTTCACATCTATCAGAGGGACTGTTGCAAAAAAAAAAAAAAAAAAGCACGCGTTGGTGATGCTGTGAAGAAAGGGGAACTCTCATACCGTTAATGGGAATGTAGAACGGTGTATCACAGAAAGCAGTACAGTAGCTTCTCACAAAGCAAGACATAGAACTATGACGTATTCTAGGCACCCCATTTCTGAATATATGCATCCAAAACAAATGAGTACATCTAAAAGGCATCCGTTGCCCTTTGCTCGCTGTAGCACTACTCCAAAGGACAAGATACGGAATCGACATGACTGTCCGTCAACAGACAAATGAAGAAAACGTGATGTCATGCATAATGAATACTCTCCAGCCTTAAAAGAAGTAAATCCTGCCATTTGTGACCACACGGGAAACCCAAAAGCCATGTTACATGAAGTACGCCAAGCACAGAAAGACAAGTAGCCCATGTCTGACTTGCATGCAGAATCTGAAAGCCACCGACCTAAGAGAAGGTAAGAGGGGCACGCTGGTTACTAGAGGCTTGGGAACTAGGGGGGCAGGAGCGATAAGCAATGGGGAAGGGGCAGTCAGTGGGTGCCACGTTACACCGTAGTTGGATTGGAATGGAAAGTTCTGATGGGCTGTGGTGTGGTGAGGCGACGACGGAGAGCAGTGATGGGCTGTGCGCTCAGGGAGGCTGAGGGCAGGAGAGGTTTTTGAAAACTTTTATCATAAAGAAGTGATGGTGGCCACACCAATAACTCCAGCTACTTATGAGGCTAACGCTGATGCTCAAGAGTATCACAAGCTTGAGGTCAGACTGAGCAACCTAGCAAAACCCCATCTCAAAATAAAAATAATCAAAATTGGGCCGGGGAGATGGCTCAGTGGAGTAAGAGCTTTCCTGGCAAGCGCAAGGACCTGAGTTCAATCCCCGGTTCTGCAATAAATAAATAAATAAATAAATAAATAAATAAAATAATAATAATAATAATAATCAAAATGGTTGGGGATGAAGCTCAGGGCAGTAGCCTCCTTGGCTTATCTCAGAGCAGAGGCAGGGAGGAACTGGTGAGTCCTCAGGAATACAGATGCGTAAGGTGATTGGAACATTGTGCGGTGTGTCCGTGTATGTAGACATTGCATAGCAACTCATCAATGTGTTGAATGTTTGTACTTTGTGTATCAACAACAAAATAAATTTTGTTTTCTTTTGTATTTTAGGGAAAGGTTTACAGGGTGTTCAGGATCTCACTGCACAGATCCAACTCAGTGATCTGCCTGTTTACAGCCTCCCAAGAGCTTGGATTACAGGCACACGCCCAGTCTCAATTGGCGTCTCAGCGCGCCCTGCAGACAGGGCTTGCACAGCAGGTCCTGCGATCAAATCCCCCTGCCCCTGCTTGCAGGTGCTTTAATCTGCTGAGTTATTTGGCTGGCCCTAATACCTACTTTTAAATGACCTTATATGTTTTTCCTAATCATATGGAGATGACAACCACAGGTTTGGGGACCAGGAAATAAGTATAGGAGCCACTCAAAATTAACAGGGATGACATTAATCTTTTTGGTTTTTAAAAATTTATTTATTTATTATTTTTATATTACTAAAAGTACAAGGTCTACAGGGTCTCACTACACAGATCAGACTCTTAGTGATTCTCCTGTTTTCAGCTTCCCTAGTGCTGGGATTACAGGTGCCTGCCACCACACCCAGTCTCCGTCGCCCTCTCAGCGGGGTCAACTTGGCATGTGATGCCAAGGATGGAACCCGGTTCCCGAGCCTGCCTAAGCAGGCACTTTAGTCTGCTGAGCTATCTGGCTGGCCCTGACATTAATCTTTAGTTTTAGAAAAAAAAATTTTTTTTTGCTGTCATCTTGGCAGCTCTTCTTCCCGTAAACACACACAGATTTAAAACCCCATAGAAAAATAAGAAAATCATGCCTTAAAATAACTCTTATTTATATTACTTATACATTTCAAGAATGGCAGAATCAATTTTTCAGTGGTAGAACCAAAGACCAAGTGGTTATAAAATCAGTGCTTAAATGATTGTTTTTGCAACTTCTCCAACCTTATCATCAAGACAAAGGAGATGAGTCTTTTTCCCCCCGGCTGATAGGCCAAGAGCACAGAGAAGGCATCTTAGGGGAGAACAAAGGATACAATTCCCCTGTTTCTTCCCATGAGCTTACATTTTTGAAGAATGTAAAATATTTCAGCATCCACAGTCACTCAAGTAAAATGGTGAAGAATACTTTTAGCACTCTGTCGACATACGCAGGGAACACCAGACGCGTGCAAGACTTTGCCCAACTCTAGCTTCCCTGAGTTCTGTGCAGCCGGTAACACGTAAGTACATTTCCTCTGTGTCAATCGCTGAAGCCAGACTCAATGATTTTTCCCTTGTTATATCTTAGCTAATGCTTTGACTAATCTAACGTGAATTAAAAGAGAGCAAGAAAGGGGTAGATTCAAAAAAAAAAAAAAAAAGAAAGAAAGAAAGGGATAGATTCAAACTTGAAGATGTGGTCCATGAATGAAAACTTATTTGATGTCAAAATTCAAAATAATTATTGTAGGGGCTGGAGAGAGAGCTCTGCGGTCTAGGCACGTGCCTGGTAAGCACAAGGACTAGAGTTCGATGCCCTCTACCACACGCCATGCCAGCCCCAAAATAATTATTGTTATAGGTGCTATGAAATTGAAAATTGTTAGCAACAGTCGTTAAATTCATTCCGCTGGCGTGTTTTCCAGCACAGCACCTGCTTTCTGTGCTGGCAGGTACGCTCCAAGCACAGGAGCAAGCGATGTGTCACATAGACGAGAATTTGACCTCCTGCCACAGTGTGTCTTCAAAGCACCAGGCCTCTTGATTGAATGCTCTTTTCTTGTTAAGTCTTCCGTATTTGGTTTGAAACTGTTAAAATTATTCTGCATGATTAGGACTCAGTCCCACGTTGGGAATTTAAGCAGCATTCAGCTTTGATTTCTAGGTGACTGAACCAGTTTTTATCAACACAAAAACGGCTATCACATTAACTGGTATCTACAGATCGTAGTCTGCAGTATTTTCTACCAGTTCTTTGAATTCCACTTAGATATGTTGCATCAACAGGGATTACAAAGGTCTGATAGGATCCTTTATCTCCCCCGTTCCTCTGGAAAAAATGCTATAATGCAGGCACAGTTTAGCTAGTAACACTTGTGCACATCTAATATGGGTAAGAAAAATGTTAAATAATGTTAATTATTTTAAATGTGCAAATGTGCAATTGTAAATTATTGTTATTTTAAATGAACAGATAGCAATTTTTGCACATCTAATATACTACGTGGAAAATGTAAATCTCCCAAAGGAAAGTATTTGTCAATAATAATGTCATTTCAAAACCATTAGAAGTGAGTAATAGGAGCTGGGGATATAGCTTGGTGGTTACATCACCTGCCTGGCAAGTGCAAGTCCTGAGTTCGATTCCCAACACCCACAAAAAAGTGTATAGTAAACTTTTTACATTATTGCTCTTTTCCATTGTCATTGTAGCATATACACGATAACCTCTCTTAGCCTTTCCAAATGAGGCTTGGATTATACAATTCTACATTGTATAATGCCTTTGGGACTCACTCCTCCTATAAAATATGGTTACCGTGAATTTATCCCAAGTCACGCCTCACCAGGTGACAAGTTTGCGTTCTTGGGATCCTCTCTACATCCATTCTGAGCTTGGCGTCTTGGGCGCTCTCACAGTACACGTGGGAGCTGACAGGCACGCAACCGTGTGCCTTCATGAACGTTATCGTGGTGGCTTCATTTTTTCCTCAAAACTGCATAACCAATCACATTCCAAATTTCAGAAGCTCTGGGTTTAGAGAATTTTTTATACCTTTTAGAAGCATTTTGGTTTTTGCCTTTTTATTGCTACATGTTTGTGATGCATATTTGCATTGGGGGGGGAAGTACATACATATATTATATATTGACCAGTTTCAACCTCCTCCCCCACTTCCCTATCCACCTCTCCATCTCCAAAATGTCTGCTGTCATGTTCGTACTTTTTCTCCCTTATTTTCCTCTTCAGTTTACTAATATTTTTGGTTTCTCGTGTAAGAGAAACCATGTGATATCTGACTTTCCATGCATAATTTATTTCACTTAACTCTATGGCCTCAAGATCCACCCCTCTTCCTGCAAATGACACAGATTTACTCTTCTTCATGACGAAGTCACATTTCCTGATGTGTAGACAAAGGGTGCTTTCTGGAAACTCTCTTTCGTACCGTCAACGTTTAAATTTAAAAACTGTGTTAGGTTAAAGAGTCCTTGTTGCACTTCACCTCAAAATATCCTCCGTCACTTCTAACACACTCACACCATCATGATTTGCCATTTTCTGGAGCAGTTCTGTAAGTCTTCCTTCATGAACATCTTTATGAAGTGTGACCCGAACTCTGAAGAGTGCTGCCGCGATAGGACACTGTGGGAAGGCAGACCCAGAGCTACAGCAGGCTAAGCCTCTCCCATCCTGCTCAGGGGACCCTGCATATGGGACTTCCGGATCATCCTCCAAGTCAGCATGCTCATGAGAGGAAACACACTGAGTCAGCTCAGCACAGACACTCAGCTACAGCAGCCCAGCTAGCAACATTAGGAAAGGGGACTTGAGAGCTGCTTCAGAAATGGCACGAATGATAGGACTTGTCTGTTCAAAGAAAGGGGAGTGGGCTGGAGAGATGGCTCAGTGGTCTAAAGCACCTACTTGGAACAAGCTTGGCAAAGCACAGGGACCGCGGTTCAATCCCCCAGCACCACATGCCAGCCAGCGCCGCCCCCTGGTGGGCTGAGCTGGCCACACACACACACACACACACACACACACACACACAATAAATGTTAAAAATAAAAAAAAATAAATTTTAACAAAGAAAGGGGAGTATTTGACAGGGAGTCATGAAAATGTTGCTTTTGCTGTAATAATTTTTTTGTTATTTATTTCTTTATGTATGTATGTATTTGGTACAGGTTCTCACTCACTATGCAGCTCAGACTTTAGTGATCTTCCGGTTTTCAGCCTCCCCAGCGCTGGGGTTTACAGGAGTGCACCACCATGTCTAGACTTGGTGGCTGGCTCAGTGTGCCCGGGAACACGGACAGCACAGCCTGTAGTACCTGGTACTGGATCCCAGTCCCTGTGCTTGCCTAAGCAGGTGCTTAGTCTGATGAGCTACCTCTCTAGCCCTTGTGATAATTTTTTAATTTATATATTCCATGTGGCTTTCTGCCACACCTCATGTACCATGTTTTCTTTATCTATTTATCTAGAGACATGTATATTGTTTCAGAGTTTAGCTATTATAAATTTTGCTGTAATAACATGTCCACGCATTATCACTATAGTATGATAATCTTTCACATTTTAAGTAATGTCTCTAGAAACAGATTGATCAAACTTTGTGAATATTTACACTAAAATCACAAATGTTTGCTCACATATATTAGAACTCCAGTAGAAATATAGATGAAGTATTTCTTAGTGAGTTGTACTCAATGACTGATTTCTAATTTATCTTTATCTGACACCATAAAAAATTTAAGTTAGTTTGTATTTAATTGGGGCATGAATTCAAACACACACATTTATTTAGTATTTTCTTCCATGTATAAACTGCTTACTATTTCTTTTTATTTTAAAGAGAAAAACATATAAAAGCAATGATACAAAATTTCAAACCAAGATGTTAGGAGACTAACAATGGCTAGTTGATTGCTTACAGTTATCTTCAAAGTAGTTGCTCAGATTACAAGATACAGACATGAAAAATTGATTAATGATCTAAGAACAAACATTTTTTGATGAGTTATTAGAAATTAGTACTATATATTTTTCCTTTTCTTTTTTCCTTTCCCTTCATTCTTTTCTCCTTTCCCCCATTCTCTTTTCTAATTCCTTTTGAACAGTTTCTTCACATTTCTCAATATCTTTTGTACATTTTTTTTGGTGGTACCAGGGATCAAACTCAGGACCCTGCACTTGCCAGGCAAGCACTTATTCCACAGAGCTATCTCCCTGGCTCCCTCTTTGATATATTTTGGACCTTATTTACTCTTTCAGCTTCTTATACCAAAGAGACAAGATAATGTTTACACATGCAAGACTGATTTACTTCACGTACAAGAACCGTGTCAAGTTTCACTCATTTACCTATAAAAATCTCAAGTTTATCCTTCTTTGTAGCGGAATACTACTCCATTGACCACAAATACCAAAATCTGTTGTATCCATCCCTTGATTTATGAGCATTTGGGTTGTTTCCGACATTTAGCTACGACAAATTCGATTGGGTTTTTGTCAGTATCACACTGATCCCATCACAGTGGCTTTGTAGTAAAGTGTCGTTAGGGACTGTGATGCCTCCTGCCTTGCTTTTGTAGCCGAGAATTGCTTTTGCTAGTCTAGATCTCTTCTGATTCCAAGTGAGTTTTTAAAGTGTTTTCTCTAGTGCTGCGAGGTATGCTAATGGTATTTTCATCAGGATTTTGTTAAATCTGGGCAATAACCTTGGTAATCCCACCATTTTCACATTTGGCTTTTCCTGTCCATGAGCACAGGATGATGTTCCATTTCCTGGTATCTTTTTCATTTTCCTTTTTCACAGTACTGTAATTTTCAATGTATTAGATTGATTCCTAAGTATTTCTTTTATGTGTGTGTTATTTTGAAGGGCATGGTTTCCCTAATTTCTCACTCTGTGTTTGTTGTTTGTGTATAGGAAATCTATTTTTATGTGTTAACTTTGTATGCAGCTATGCAGCTGAATTTGGTCATTAAATCTAAGTCTTTTTAAAATGTATTTATTTATTTATTTATTTATTTATTTGGTACATGGTCTTGCTACACAGCTCAGACTTGTAGTGATCCTCCTGTCTCAGCATCCCCAGGGCTGGGATTATAGACATGCGCCCCCACACCCCATATCCGTGGCTGACCCTATGTGCCCAGGGTTCTGGGGCCAGCATGGCATGCAGTACAGGTGATCAAACCCAGGTCTTTGTGTTTGACAGTCAGGCATTTACACCACTGAGCTATATCCCCAGTCCAAATCTAGAAGTCTTTTAGTGTCTTTTATGTGGAGTATCATGTCAGCTGTGAATAATGATAATTTCACTTTTTTCCTTTTCTATTGTTATTTCTTTTATTTCCCTCTCTTGTCTAATTACTCTGGGGCTAATGTTTCAAGAACTACATGGTCTAAGAGTGCTGATAGTGGACATCCTTGTCTTGTACCTGATTTTGGAGTGAAAGCTTTCAAGTTTTATTTATTTATTTATTTATTTTTGATAGAACTGGGGATTGAACTCAGGACCTTGCACTTGCCTGGGAAGCACTTATTGTACTGAGCCATCTCCCCAACCCTGTCCATTTAGTGTGATGTTTGCTGGTGATTTGTCATAAATGGTTTTTATCAAGTTGAGGTAAAGCCCATCTACTCTGATTTTCTATAGAGTTTTTATCATGACTGAGTGCTAGGCTTTATTAAAAGCTTTTTCTGCATCTATTGAGATGATCCTGTGATTTTTTGTCTTTGACTCTTTTGAGGTGGTATATTACATTTATGGATTTGTATATATTTAATCATCCCTGCATTCCTTGGATGAATACCACTTGGTCATGATGTATAATCTTCTTCATGATTTGCTACCTTCTGCTTGCTAGTATTTTATTGAAGATTTTTGCATCTATGTTCATTAGGTCTGTAGTTCTATTTTTTGGTTGTTCCTTCTCTGGTTTTGATTATCAGCATAATACTTGCCTCCAGGAGTGAGTTAGTTAGTACTGCTTCCCTTTCAATTGCATTAAAGAGTTTGAGGAGTATGGACTTTAGATCTTTCTAAAATTCTTATAGAATTAAGTTGTAAATCCATCAGGACCTGGTTTACTCTTTATTGATTTTTTTAAAAAATATAATGTATTTACTGCAGGGTCTCACTACACAGATCAGACTCATAGTGCTCCTCCTGTTTTCAGTCTCCCAAGTGCTGGGATTACAGGTGTGTGCTACCACCTCCAGTCTCAGTCACCATCTCAGCATGCCCCCGGGGTGGGGCTGGAATGGCATGTGGAGCTGGGGATCAGACTCCACTCCCCGCATCTGCCAAAGCAGGTGCTTTAATCTGCTGATCTATGGAGACGGCCCTCAATAAGTTTTTAATTATATTTTCAATTTTATTAACTAATTTTGGGTTATTCAGAATTTTTATAGCATCTTGATTCAGCCTTGGTAATTCTAAGTATCTAGCATCTAGTAGTCTGTCCATTTCTTCTGTTTGTTCTACCCTATGGTGTAAAGATTTTTTAGTAGACATTGATTGCCTCAATTTCCATGGGATAGGTAGTGATTTCACCCTTTTCATTCCTTAATGGATGAATTTGAGCCTTTTCTTTTCTTTCCTTTTTTTTTTCTTATAAGGTTGGCTAAGGATTTGTCAATTCTACTTATTCTTTCAAAATACCAATTTGAATTCATTAATTCTTTGGATTGCTTTCTTATTCTCCATGGCATTAATTTCTGCTCTGATCATTATAATTTCTGCCTTTGTATGGGCTTTGGACTTGCCTTGTTCTTCTTTCTCTAGAAGCTTGAAGTGAAACATTAGGTTGTTTATTTGTGCTTGTTCTGATGTAAGAATTTTTCTGATGTAAGAATTCACAACTATAAATTGACCTCTAAGATTGTTTTCATTTCATCCCTTAAATTTGTGTATGCTTATATCTGCTTTCTTGTACAGTTGTATATATTGTTTAATTACTTCTTTAACTTCATCTGTAACCCACTGGTTGTTAGGAAGGATGTTACTGAATTTCCATGTTTATGGAGTCTTTGCAGTTTCTATTTCCATTAATATACTGTTTCACTGCATCATGGTCAAATAATATACATGGGATAATTTCAATTCCTTTGCATTTACTTAATCATGTTCTGTGGGCTAGTATGTGGTCTATTTTAGAGAATAACCCATGTGCAACTGAAAAGAATGTTCATTAGTTTTAATAAGAAGCACAAATAAATCTATATAATTTATAAAATTATATAGATTATCTGATGAAGTCAAAGAAAACTTTTTGGAGAACTTAAGATGAAAATTGAAAGATCTTAAGATTAAGATGAGATAACTCCTCAAGTATTTAAGATTTTCCAGGGCTGGAGAGATGGCTCAGTGGTCTAAGGCACCTACTTGGAACAAGCTTGGCAAAGCACAGGGACCGCGGTTCGATCCCCCAGCACCACATGCCAGCCAGCCCCGCCCCCTGGTGGGCTGAGCTGGCCACACACATACACACACATACACACACTAAATAAAAATGTAATAAATAAATAATTAAAAAAAAGATTTTCCAGATCACAGAATGAAGCAGTATGAAAATATTTAGATGTGAACAGGGAGAATAAACTTGCAGGATTGAGGAGAACCAAGATTTCTGCTGTCTGAAGAGTAAATGATACTGGGAGTAAGGAGAGTCCAGACCGCAGAGGGCACTTAACACAGCTGGAGTTTGGCCTTCACTTGGCAAGCGATGAACACCTAAGCAGAAAACGACACAAAGAAAAGGATGTGGAAGATGACCGCTCTGTCGGTAGAGTACAAATGGATCTGGGTGGAGAGGCATATGAGCAGACTGGCTGTACAGACACGAGCTGGCCGGTACACTATTCCGGATAAATCTGATGCTGCTGTGTGGCTTCCACGTGTCACTTTCCCCTGGGACTCTGCTTATAGAACCCTGATGTTTCCTAGGACCATGCCAGCAGCAGTATGCCCAGGTAGAGCAGTACTTCTCAATAGGTTAAAAGGTATGTAAGCCAGAGTTCAATAAGATTTTTTTTTTCTGTAAATGTCCAAATAGTATTTTACACTTGATTGTCCACATGGTCTGTCATAACCACTGATGCTAATCTCTGTCATTCCAACACAAAATAAATAATACAGAATAAGTAAATGAATGAACACAACTGTACATTAGTCACAGTATTAATGGATGCCATAACTTAAATTTCACATAGTGTCTTTGAATCATGGAGCATTTTTCTTTTGATTTTTCCAAGAATTTAAAAACAAAGAAGCCATTCTTAGCTTCTGGGATATACATACCAAGGGATCAGACAATTAGTCTATACTATCCACCTAAAGGAATCATGGCTCATCCAAAACGCTTGCAGTTAAAGTTCCATGAGTAATTGGGTCCGTGACAATGGATTTGATCAGTGAAACACCATGTAAGGGGAACTTTGCGACATAGTTTCTAAAAAACATTTTATTGTCTCTTAAGCACAGAACCTTCCAACAGGGATCGGGGCAGTCAAGTAGGGAGCTAATTACGGGTCCCCTGATATGCAAGAGACATAAAGTCATCAAAGATGAAATCTTTAGAGCTGATTGGCTATTTTTCAATCCAGAAGAGAAGGATGAGAAGAGTTACAGAGGATTTTCAACTGAGAGCCCCTGATGAAGGAAGGAATTGTGTTAGGAATAACTGTTGAGACGGGATTGATGTCCCCACAGTCAGAGTGAGAGAGAGACAAAGGAACAAGAAGAATGAAAGCTGTGTCTCGGGCATTTGAGGCTGAACAGCTTGGTCAATGGCACCTCTTATAAACGCAGTCACGGTCTCAGTAGAAATTGAGTATAATCGGAAACCTCAGAGAGGAGCATGAGATTAATTATGACTGCCGCGTGGCAGCAGAGCGCTGCCAGCAGAGCGTGCCGGAGTGTGGAGCAGATCGACTCCCCTCGGAGCGTAGCGGGAGCGTTTCCAGCCCTGGAGGTGCTAATGAAACCATGACACGTGTCGGTCACACATTCCGCGTGACAGGCCCGGCCTGCACACTCCGGGAACAGAACCTTCCAGCAGGGATTGGGGCAGTCCGGGCGGGAGCTAATTCCCGGTCCCCTGAGTTCTGCCACCTCATGGGTGTCACATCAGAGAGCCTCTGCAGAGAAGCAACTTCTGCCCCTGTGGTCATTTTAAAAAACGCGACCAGATGAGCAGCTCTGTCTGTCCTCCCAGGAGGCCGTCCTCAGGGCACACGTGGAGCTGCTGGGGCAGCAGTCTTGCTTCCAGTGGAGTGACAAAGAATGTGAAACGTCACGGAATACAAAACATCAGAAATGCAAAAATGCGGTACTGGTACTCATTTCAAAAGCTAGGCTGTCAATAAAATGGGAAGTGACATGCACATTTGATATAGTACCAAAGCACATTGTTGCATCGCTAGGAGCAAAGGACAGGTCTGGGGTTACGCTCCGGGGTTGAGTTCTAGTTTTCTTTGTACAGAAAAGAGATCTCATAAAAATAGATGAAAATGTCGATGTGGTCATGGGCCCCCCTTTTTATTTCATAATAACAACTAGCAGCTGGAGTTTAGATGTCTAATAAAACTGAGGATCCGAGACAGGTAGTGAAACGAGAAAGATCACTCCCTAGCAGTAAGAGCGTGAACAGGCACCCCCGGGGTGGACCTGAACAGACCCCGGTGAAGGGGAAGCTGCGTCAGGAATAACTGTTGAAATGGGACAGATGTCCCCGTGGGTCTGAGTGAGGAGAAAGCCATTTGACAAGACTTAGTGCAATAAAAATCTGGAGTTGGGACAACCTAACCGAGAAAGACCACCTCCAGGCACACGCCCAGAGCGCTCCTGTGGCACAGTGAACACAGGTCCCAAGCCAGCTTCTACACTGTTATTGTACTAGTATGTAATAACTACCAAGCGATCAAATGACAATGTATAAGTTCACTGTCATTATCTTTAACAGATGAGACTACAATGTTTTATTTTTTATTTTTGTTTTTTTAATTTTTTGAGATAGAGTCTCACAATGCAGATGGGGTCTTGTCTTGTGCTCACTTTAGTAGCCCCCAGGCTGGTCTTGAACTCACAGAGATCCTCCTGTCTCACCCTCCTGAGTGCTGGGATTACAAGCACCACCACATCCAGTTCCAGGGCTGGGCACAGTAGGCCTGGGGATCTGGGGTTAGTGCAGCAGCATGCAGAACCTGGGATCGAACTACAGTCCTTATGCTTGCCAGGTAGGTGCTTATGCCTTTGGGCTCTCTCCCCAGTCCCTGCAACTACAGTTTAAATGTCTTATTTTGATAGTTCAGATATAACATGTCTAAAGACCAAATGCAAAGGGCCATGCCCAGTATCCAGCCATTGATGTGGGAAAGTCAAACATGAAATCTATTACTGCACAGGCATAGATGTTATAAAACATTAAAACCATAATTGTAAAAATATGCACTAAATTTAGGAGAGCTGTACTTGAGAGAAAAGGAAGGAGGCAGGAGCATTTGTAGAGAAGAATGGAAGAGGAACTTTGAAAGAAGCCACGTTTAAAACTCAGGTAACAGGGGGCTGGTGAGATGGCTCAGTGGTCTAAAGCACCTACTTAGAACAAGCTTAGCAAAGCACAGGGACCACGGTTCAATCCCCCAGCACCATATGCCAGCCAGCCCCGCCCCCTGGTGGGCTGAGCTCCCCCCCACAAATAAATA
>NW_004524581.1:1920714-1965565 GCF_000260255.1 Octodon degus | reverse complement strand
CACACACACACACACACACACACACACAAATAAATAAATTAAAAAAAAAAATAAAACTCAGGTAACAGAGATTGGCAGCATTATGCAAAGTGCTAAAATGTGTTGAATTTACCTGGCAGATTCAAAGTGTGTCGCTGCTTTTGTGAATACTGCATAATGTTAAAAGAATATCTTGCACAGCTCATTTTAATAGGAATATTTTTCTGCAAGGCTGAACAGCCAATCCACAAAGTCTATGGTGAAATGAACATCTTCCCCACACGTGATAAGATAGTATAATGAAACATGAGGTGTAGATTAGGAGGATACGTTTTTCCTAAAAGAGGTGAAGGATCACCCAGTTCATTCTCTGACGTTAGCAGCTTGAACGATAGCAGAAGACAGATGGAACAACATTTTTCTGCCATGGTACAATGAAATCATTACTCATGTAGCTTGAAAAGGCAGCAGAAAGACCTTGACTTTGAAATCCCTATATTGGTGCATGATGGAGTTGAAAATATTTTGACAATAAGACAAAAGAGAAAAACTACCTGAATGCAAAGCTCATCCCCTCCAATTAAGTTTCTAAATTTATAAATTTAAAGGAATACCATCTTAATTATTTAACAAAAGAGTAGTAAAAATGTTTTTTAATCATTTGAAATATCTTTGTATTCAAACTCAGATGCACAGTAGGAAAGGAAAACTCAAATCTTTTAAAATAACTTGTACTAAACTATAATAAAAATGAAGAAGGTGATGAATTATTATACAGCTCTATGAAATTTCAAAAGCTGAGTACAAAAATACAACCACAACCTACATTTTTTTTCCTTTTTGTCTGTCTGTCTGTCTGTCTGTCTGTCTGTCTGTCTGTCTTTTTTTTTTTTTTTTTTTGAGACAGGATCTCACTATGCAATTCAGACTGGCCTTGAGCTTTCTTTGTAGCCCAGGCTGGTCTCAAACTCTCAAGGATCCTTCTGCCTCGGCCTCCCAAGTGCTGAGATGACAGGGGTGCATCACCATGCCCAGCATTACACAACCTGCATTTTAAAAAAGCCATTACCAGCAATTGTGTAGCCTCTGTTACAGCTGCTCCCATCCATGCCTTCCTACTAAGAGTGCTAATCACTATTCTACTACCTACATTTGGATACTATAGATTTTTCCAGCCTGCTTTTCTTAATTAAGAATCATTAACCCTTTTGTCTCTAGCATTATATTTGTGAAATTTATTAATGATCTGTTCATGATGTACTCAACTATAGTTTTTTTTTAAAATGCTATTGGATTCCCATCGTCTTGTATTATGAAATTCGGCATTGCTTCCAAAGCTTTTCGTTATTTTCTATTCTCTTTAAAATAAAAATGGAATGGTTAATGATTATTGAAGCTGTGTAAAAAAAGGAAACAACATATAAGAATAAAATGTGTGTTAACGTGTGTGTCTGCACAGAAAGGGCGGGAAAACGCAGGAAATGGAGGGAGACATTGAAAGTGGGCGAGCTCTTGTCAAATTCACTGATGTTATTGACACAATTTTAGTTATTTTTTGTATTTTAGGGACGGGTCTACAGGGTGTTCAGGCTCTCACTACTAGATCAGACTCGTAGTGATCCACTTGCTTACAGCCGCCGAAGAGCTGGGATTACAGCTGCGCGCCACCGCGCCCAGGCTCAATTACTGTCTCAGCACGCGCTGGGGGCGGGGCCGGCCTGCAGGTGGAGGATTGCATCCCCTGCCACTGCGCCTGCGTGCAGGTGCTTTAATCTGCTGAGCTACTGGGCCAGCCCTGGTTATTTTCAATGTCTATAAATTTACAATTATTTCCAGATTTATAAAAGTTTCGTTTTTCAGAGTAAGAATAGAATATTAGCGGATAATATAATATTAATGTTATATAATATGTTGTTACCTTTAAATATATTACTCAGACTACCAGATATAAATATACAATATTGATCAAAGAGTTAAACATTCACTCTTCCTTTCAATGAACCTTAATTTTTTCCGTGTCCTTCCTACTTTTTTGTTTTTTATCTATTTTATAGAGAGTATAATAATGTCCCATTCTTATTCTGAAATTCTGTGCCATTTAAACTGTCTTATATTGCTTTTTTTCTGTCTTTGTTCTTGTTTTTTCCTCTTTAAAATAAATAAATACATAAAGATTTTGTGTTTTCAAAGGGCTTATGCCAATATACGTCCCTCCTAAAGGGCAGAGGCGCTTTTGCAGCCCGTCCTAATTACCAACATTTTAAAATCTTATAACCATTCTAGTGGGAATGGTTGTCTTTCATGTTGGCTGCTATTTGCAATTTTTATTTCCCTGAAAACTAATGGTTTTGGCCTTCTTTTCATGTCATTGTGAACTGGTTATCTGGATAGTTGCCTATGTGAAGTAACATTTTGAACCAACAGGATTGTCTGTCTTTTCCTTATTGATGTGCAGAAGTTCTTTCACATGATTTCCCATAAATTTTAAAGAATAAAGTGATTTTGAAGCAACTCCAAAATGACAACTAATAGGCTTCTGTTATGCCCACATTCTCTGAGGAGCAGTTCTCATAAAAAATTTAGAAACTCCACTTTAGACCAATAGGTACAACTTTTATCTAGACTATAATGGATTCGTTAATCTCCCTTGACTAAACTGAGCAAATGACTCTGGAGTAGTAACAGTTTTACTTTGTCTTTCTAAGAGTTATCATATTACTAAAAGGATTTCTGGGTAACAGTGAGAACCTGGTTTTATACCTACTAAAGAAAATTGTCCCTGTGGTATTTACCAGTAACTTCTATCCATAGTAAGAAATAAGTTTTATATCATAATCCAGCACACATCCATATGATTGAAAAAATCTGAAAACATTATTAACTTTACTTTATCATTATCATATCCCCACATTTCCTATATATTCCATTTCAACCATTTCATTCCTATTTTTGCTGTTTCAGTAACAGTCTGAAATGCACTAGTATGATTTCACATAGTAGCTCTTTGAAAAGCTCTTGTTTTAGAAGAATATCTCCCAAATTTTACTTCATCCAAGTTATCTGATTGTCACAGAAATGCAGATTCTGACTGATAACTTCAATGAACCACTATTGTCATTACTATGACTATTCGTATTACATCAATTGCTATTAAAACCACCATCCACATCACATGAATACTACCTCCTAGACACCAAGGGAGGGACACACATACACACATATCGGGGGGTCTGAAATGTCCACCTCGTAGTCTTTCTGTCTAATCCTCTGCTTCCTACACTTCTCAGGAAAGACATCCCCAGTCCCTCCACTTGCTGTGCCCATGAAGCCTACTTTATGTCAAAGTCTTGAAAGGGACAGAGTAGGGTTGGGAGAGGGAAGGGGAAGGGGGTGAAAGAGGAAGAAAGATATCTTATATACATGCTCCAACCCTCACAAGGAAAGTAGACATGTACTGCGACCATGTACTAACAAATAAAGTCTTGAGTACCTTATGAACTTAGTGAACACCCACATAAAAAAGGAGAAAAAAAAAAGCTACACACACACACACAACACTCTGTGCTGTGGTGAGCCAGTTGCCCACCCTCAAAATTACATGGCTGATGAAAGCTGTGGTGGACGGCTGCTGTCATTAGAGTATCACAAGGTACATTCCAAGTCCAGGAAAGGATCAAAACTAAAACCTTGAATGCGTATTGCTGTTTCAGCCTCTTAAAATCCACATCTGCTTGAGTTACACTCATCTGCATTTGTAAGAATCAAATGGGTAAACACAATCATAAACGTCAAGGTTTTTTTTTTTTTTTTTTTCAGAGCCAGGAATTGAACTCAGGCCCTTGCGCTTGCCAGGGAAGCACTTATTCAACTGAGCCATCTCCCCAGCCCTTACAAACTTCAGGGGTTTTTGAGGGACAACATACAAAGACTGTAGAACTAGGTAGTGCATAGTCACTGGCAACGGGTCAAGGCATTCTGTATAATGAAGGAAGCCAATAGGCCTATGAAGGGGCAGCAAAGAGACTGAGAGTTACGAAAGTATTGAAAAAGGCCCAGAGTCACATGGAAGGCACATTCTGTAGTGAAGGGGGACAAAGGGTAAGGTGAACGGAACCAAGCAGGCTGCAGCACACCCTACTCCCTACCGCACAGGCCTGGGCTGTGGACACGCTGCACAACCAGCAGCACAGCCACAGCACGGGCTGAGTCAGTGCCTCCTCCCAGCAAGAGTAAAGGTACTGAGACAAAAGCTGGTGCCTGCTACGCAAAGCAAGGACCTTGGCAGGAAAGGCCACTTAGGGCAAAACATGAGGAAATAAACAGTTGATAGAACTTGCCATTTAGGACAAAGAAAAAAGACTAGGTTAAAAAAATAAAACAGCAACAACACACACACACACATATGCACACACACGCATGCATGCAGACACTATGAGTTTAGTATGTAAGAAAGGCCACAGAAAGAGATTACGAAAGGTTATGGGGCTCAGGAGGTCCTAAGCGGCTTATGTAATAACAAGAAATTACAATGAGCCAGGCACTTTGCTAGGGCTTTACACACAGGATTACAATCAAATTGGAAACTGATCAAGCAGAACCACAAGTGTGAAGAATAAAGAAACACGATAAATGTACTAACCATATAAAATCATGACTATTTATGGATTGATCAACATAGACTTATAAAACACTTCTAATTAAAAAGTACTTTCTGTCATTAAAATAAATGTAATATCTACTCCTGTATATTACAGCCAAATTAAAAGACTTTATGTTGATTATTTCAATGCTATTAATCATGCAATTAGAATAATTATCCTTGTTGTATAACCGTGCACATTTACATTCATATACATGTCCCTAAGGAATGTCTGTGGTGTTTTTCCTAAAGAAAAACTCTAACGTATATTTTTTAAATACTTACTTATTTACAAAGGTGGCCAGAATCATTTTCAAAAGGCTAGCCTACTGCTCCTAAATTTGAAATGGTTGGTGTTTTCTTCCCTGTAGAACACAGAGCTCTTGAAAAAATATCCAAACACGGATATTAATCATAAACAGGGAAAGGGTGGATATTCTCATTTCTATATTTTTCATGGTAACATTTACAAATACTTCCTTCCCAATATCTGTATTATTATTAATGTACTCTTCTTAAATATAGTTGTCAATAAGTATTTTTAAAAGACCGGGGCTGGGGAGATGGCTCAGTGGAATAAGCGCTTCCCTGGCAAGTGCAAGGGTCTGAGTTCAATCCCCGGTTCCGCAAAAAAATAAAAATAAAAAATAAATAAATAAAAGACAAATCTCATCAAATAAGTTGTTTGATAAACAGCTTTTTGAAAATCACAAACTGTCCTAATCACATTATATTCTGACACTCAATTTAAATTTAGCAAATTAAAAACCAGAACCTTTATTAGAAGATTCTCCCCACAGCTGGCCAGTGTGAGGCACATCTGTAATGCTGGCATTCTGGGAAGAGGAGGCAGGAAGCCTGCCACTCAGGCACCGCCTGGGCTGCCTAGTGACTCAGCAAGACCTTGCCTTAAATAATAACAGCAACAACAAAGCCTTCCCAGAAATTAAGAGAATTTCACACTTGACTCTTCCAGGAGTATAAGAATTATATTTGTGTACTTAGAAGCCACTAATTTGAAATAGTTTGTGACAGTAGCAATAAGAAAGAAACAGTTACAGTGGCCTTATGTCCTGGCAGACCTTTTGTGAATGTAAAAATGTCCTAGGTGAGGGGCCAGGGAGATGGCTCAGTGGAATAAGTGCTTCCCTGGCAAGCGCAAGGGCCTGAGTTCAATCCCTGGTTCTGCAAAAAAAAAAAAAAAAAAAAAAAGTTCCCTAAAAATGTCCTAGGTGAACATTATTTCATACCCCTAATGAACTAAAGACATTGGGCGGCACACTTATAATCCTAGCATTCAGGAACTCGGCACTGCAGAGTGTAATGCAGTATCAATGGCGTAGCCTCCTGACTGTAGCTTGCTGACACTGCCCCGGATAGAAAATGCCACACAGGGCTTATGTCTAGATGCCCTTCCTTGCTCCCAAGCCTCAGGCACTGTAGGTGGAGCCTTTGGAGGGTAGCTGGATTATGTGTGTGTAATACCAAATTATATGTGTGCAATGGTTAGATTAATCCACTGAATTGTTCAGGATAGTTCTGGCTATGGGTTTTGGGAAGGCCCACTATGCGTGTAAGTAGTACCAAGCAATAGGCTTGCGTGCTGAACAGGATAAAAAGGGAAGAGAAGGCTCGCTGCTGCCAGTTTCTGCGTGCTGCCCCACAGACTGCTCTCTTCTTCCTTGCTGACTTGTCTTGGAGTGAAGCAACCGTGGCCTTAAACCTGTACAAACTGTGATGGACAATATACCCTCCCCCTCGAGCTGGTGGGTCTCAGTATTTTGTCCACACAGCAAATGACTGAGTCAATCTCACTAGCCACAGAAAAGATAGTGTTGTAAAATGTGAGATGGGGTTTTACTGAGTGAGTGAACACTGCTTCCACACGCTACAACAGCAAAAACTCAAACAGTCATAAGACAGGAACCATTGAGGGTTACTAACACAGAATTTGAATTGCTTGAACTTCTGCCAAGAGAGCCAATGATTTAAACCCTTCATCTTACCTTTTTATGTACACACAAAAAAATCATGGGGCCATAAAATGAGGGAGATTAATTTAAAATAATGGACATGACTTAAATGCAATTTCAGGTTCACAGCATATAAAAATATCTCTCCTTTAGCTGCATATGCTAAATTGTTGTCTTTGTGAAGAGTTTTTTTTTAAAATAAATATCAGCATTTAAAATAGATGCTGATGATGCTTCAGTAGATTTGGGTTTGTAGTTGTCCCAATACAAACACCGTTAAGTGGTAAATGTTAATTATTCTATATGCAAATTAAACAATCATCATCTAACTATTTTAAAGAAATGGAAGACAAACACTTGACTTATGCTTCTTGCTTCTTGCTACAGAATTTATTATCAAAAGCTAAAACTAAAACTTGATGCCAAATAATCATGGAGATAGTTATACAATAGTAAGTCTGTATTTATACTGCAACAGAGTAGCGGAACTTCAATTCGAGACTTCTCAGCTTTTTTTTCTAAACATATTGAAGATCCACCTATTGAAGACAAACCTCCTCCATACAATTCGACTCTGCTTGTTGATCCTGCTGAATGGATTCCTGGTGGCTTAAGCATTCTGAAGGTACAAATGAAGCACAGGCGTAACTGACTGCAATCGCGGCCACGGCAGGGCGCTCAGTGCCTACTGCTTGCCCCATGTCCTTCCACGTTAGAAGTTGTTTCTTGTCCACACCCCACACTACTTACTTCATGGCAATGCCCCATACTGCTGTCATTAAAGGCAAACGTTGGGTAAATACCGGAGAGAGATCAGGTTTCTCTTTCATCCTCTTTAAAATTAGACAAGGTCAGTAATAAAGCTGCCTGTACAGAGAAGAGGGTACTGCTCTAGTTTGGATATGCGCAAAGAGTGCTTCCTACGTGTCGATAGGTTGAAATTTAACACACATTATGAGGTATTAAGAAGGGGAAGAATGAACACTCATCAGTGCTTGCTGGGAGGGACTTTGGAACGTGATTGGGGTTCCAGGAAGTCATTAGGGTAGGGCAGAGCCCCATGATTGAATTCTGGTAGCTTTATAAAAAGAGAGGGAAACACAGAAGACCCACACAGGTCTGTCCGCGGTTGCTCACCCCGTGATGCCCTCTACCACTGTGGCACTCTGCCATCCAGCATTATCACCAGCTACCGCTCACCAGCCTTGGCCCTCCAGAACCATGAGCCAAGATAAACGTCTTTTCTTCATAGTCCTCCCAGTTTAGAGTAGGGGTTACTGGCATCTGAAACCAGAGCGACACGCCTAGCACCCCTATCTTGGCTTACACGATATATATTTAAAGGAAAAGAAACCTGGAACTAAACTAAACATCCAGTACCTGTGGACACCCGATGTGTCTTTGTCTTTCTTTGAATTCCCAGAACAGCCGCACTAAGCTGGATCTACCTATCTTTGGGAGAGAAAACATGAAATGCACTGACCAGTAAGAGGAAAACGTAGGCTGCGGATCCGGCTGTCCGGCTGCAGGACTGGAGCTCCGCCCAGCATTCTGAATGCCCCAGTACCTGCCGGGTGCCGTAGGAATTGACAGAAGATGTCCAGCGCCACACAACGCCCTGACCAAACCTTGGTACCAGCTTTTGCCATCTCTACAAGTAGGCTGGCTCCTACTGCGCATCTCCCAAACAAGTGCCTTTCAACCTGTAGCTGTTCTCTGTTTTCAAACCTTGGACTTGCTTCCAGAACTTTAAGGGGTTTTGTCCCCACTATCCTTCACGATTGGCTTTTATACTTTGAAATAATAACCCATTTCAGGGGCCAGTGAGATAGCTCAGCGGACTAAGGCACCTGCTTAGGCAAGCACAGGGTTCGAGGTTCGATCCCCGGCACCACATGCCACTCCAGCCCCACCCCAGGGCAAGCTGAGCCTTCCAGAGTGTGGCATGGTGGCACATGCCTGTAATTCCAGTGCTGGGGAGGCTGCAAGCAGGAAGATCACTGAGAGTCTGAGCTGCATAGTGAGATTCTGCAGCAACCAAGTAGATTTAAAAAAAAAAAAAAAGAAAGAATAATCCATTTGAGTGCTGTTCTTTCCATTTTTGCTTAAACTTTGCCTTCAGAAAGGTATCAAATAGGGCTGGCAAAATAGCTCAGCAGATTATAGTGCCTGCAAGCAGGCTCAGAGGCCGGGGATTCGATCCCCGGGCCTGCCATGCAGGCCCCGCCCCTCACAGACACTGCAATCGAGACTAGGCGTGGCAGCGCGCACCTGTAATCCCAGCTCTTGGAGGCTGTAAACAGGCGGATCACTAGGAGTCCGATCTAGTAGTGAGACCCTGCATACCCTGCAGACTCTTCCTAATATATAAAATAAAATAAAGGTACGAGACAATTCTGTCTTTCCTGACGTGGACATCACAGATGCAGTTTGCTTCTCTTTCCTTCAGACTCGCCACTTGGACTCTAAAACATTCTGTCATCGATCAACCTGGAAAACCTCAGAATGCAGAAAGGAGATCTAACTAAATCTTTTGATTTTAAACCAACACTACAAAGAGGGATGGTGGACGAGGGAAACGGGCGCCGCCAGGTTTTCTGTCTTCCTGCCGGCATCTCCCCTGGGAGTGCTCATGTGGGCTCACCGGAGCAGCGACAACAGAAAAGTGTTATTGTTGTTAAACTTATTCACTTTAGAAAAAAAAAAAAAAATCCAATTATTCCTTCTTCCACCACGTACACCCCACTAACTTTGCCCTGAAGCACTATACGAGCTCTACAGAGACAGCAGCGTATTTTTCTAATTTAATAATGAAGGGAAAATTACACTGGCAAAAAAAAAAACAAACACAAAAACAAAAACAAAAACAAAAACAAAAGAAAAAGAAAAAAGCAAAAAAGCAAAAAAGAAAGAAAATTACACTGGCTACTACTCCTATAAAACTAACTTCTTAAAATTAAGTCTATGCAGTGAAACCAACGCCTTAGTTGTCACTTGATCGTCCGCCTGACAACGTGAGGGCTCCGGCAGAGCGTTTCCCAAATGAGCTCAACTTCAGCTTCCGTTTCTAAAAGGCGACACAGACGCCTGAGCAGCGCCGCCACACAAGCAATTTGTGGCTCAATATGTGAACAGCCGCCTTCTTCGAATCCCGCAGCGATTTCACAGCCTCCGCTTTTTTGGCAGAGCCACGCGCCGGGGAAGTCAGATATCCTGCTTTCTAGATCCTCTTCAGATCCCCACAGACTGGCAACACAGAGCTTCTCCACGTGAGACACGTGATGCGTATCCCAGTTTAGTCGGATCACAGGCAATCTGCTTTCTAACAGCTGTCTGCAAAAATCCGGGGCAGGTTTCTCAAGAGACGGTCGTACCAATCACAGCGCAGATTACAGAAAAACTGGCTGCAGCGTTCTCTTTGATTCCACCAATAGGTGGCGCTGTGGGCAACGAGACGGAGTGAGGCAATAACTGCAAAAACTAGACAAAGCATTTGTTTTGATGGGGTATTGACGGTAGAAAAATGTATTCCGCTTTATTTACAAGTGTCTTTTTTGTACACTTTTTATAGCTGTGTAAATATTGCTGTTTATGCAATATTAATCTACAAGGGTATCATAATTGCTTTTTTTTTCCTCCCTTTTTGTACCTTCAATAAAAACTGTTAGGCTAATCACTTAATCTATTCTCTCAACACTAAATGAGTCGGATTAAGTAAGGCATAAGAAGTTCAAATGCCTGCTAGATAAGGAAGTTTATTTAAATAAATTCCAAAGTTTGGGTGGGGAATGAGATTAATAGGAGTTCATCCAAAAATAATCCAGGGTTAAATTTTGATTTGTTCTCAGGATAGTTTTGTTTTTTCAAAAATAGAGTAAATCAAAGTGAAAGAGCCCTAGGAAACTTTTAAAAAAAAATTTATTAGATGATATCTAGAAGGTCCTCTAGCTAATAAAACATACTGACCTTACAGTCTACTAGGAAAATAGAATATTTGATAAGTTTCCACTGTTTTTCTACTCATGAATGAACATTAATATGCGTAATCCTAATCCTAATACATTTACTACCTTATCAATAATGTTAAACAAAGTCCAAAGATACTATTTTCCTTGTACTGATCTAAATCACTAGGCAATATGAAATGAATTCAGAGACCCTGAGATTCCCTCAATCCTTGATTTTTTTCCCCTCTTAACTAACAGCATTACCATCCCCTTAGGGCTCTGAAGTTGGACATCTTGGAGTTAAACATTGTGCTTCAATCTCCTTCACATTTAATGTATCATCGGTCACTAAACCTAACCGACGTTGCTTCTAGATTCTCCGTTGTATTCCTGATTTTTAATCCCTCTGCACTACAGCCCTATCTCAAGCACCCATTGCCTGGATTCCAGAACAAAACATGCTGGATAAACGCAATGGAGCAATAAGTGTCCGAGGTACAAGCGAGGCCAGGACAGACCCGGCAGGCATCAGAGCTCTATGTGAGATAGATACAAGAACTCGGCCTGAGCTTAGGCTTCCAGCGCGGCCTCTTGCACACTGCCGCAGCATGCTCTGCCCTTCCATCTTCACTGGTGTAGGTAGAATCACTGTTTTTAGAACAAGCCAGGCGGTGGGCTTTGCCAGGATCCGCTACCTGCGCTACACTTCCCGATTGCCTAGCAAAGGCCGAGAGCTCTTCGGCTCAGCTGTCTTCTCATCCACGGCCTTCTCGAATTATCTTAGGTAAAAATAATGATCAACTACTCTGTGTGTGCACGCGCTTACACACAGCTCACGAGACACTCGCTACATGTCGAGTGCTCTTTTGCAAGAAAAGAAACTATACCTCTTTAATTACTCAACTGCACTCAAATGAAATCATGATCCCGATCTGTCTGAATTAGCATCTCAACTCTATCCCTAAAGCATCATTAGACATTTCTCATTAGTGATAATAGATGTCATACAAGTGCTGTAAGCGTGAAATCAGAAAACGTGTGTAAAATAGCCCCGTGCTTGGTCCGCATAAACCGCTTCACCATTTAAGATTTAGCAGACTTCTCTGTAAAATATTGGGCTTGCCTAAAAGGCCTACATAATCCCTTCGGGCTCCAACATTATTTGACACTCTCCCCTGATTAGAATGGAACTGTGTGACCGTGTTGACTCAGTAGCTGAGCACTAGAAATCACAGCCCTGACTCTTAGTCAAAATATTACACTAAAGTCTGAATACCAGGAAATACACTTTAATTTATTAAAGCAAAGTGTATGAGAGTCTTTTTAGGGAGCTGGGGAGATAGCTCAGTGGTCTAAGCTCCTGCCTGGAAAGCACAAGGACCCTGGTTCAATCCCCAGGACTGCATGTTGTGCCTGACCCAGGACCTCAGGTGCACTGTGCAGGCCCCTGAAACCAGGCATGGTGGTGCAGGCCTGTAATCCCAGCGCTAGGAAGGCTGAGGCAGGAGGATCACTAGGAGCCAAATAAATACATAAATAAATAAATAAATAAATGATTAAAAAAAAAAAAGCCTTTTTAACTTAATGCCACCTCTGATAAAGGTTTCTTTCTGAACTTCTATTTCCAACCTTGTCTATACACACTATTCATTTCAAAAAAAAAAAAGTTCTAGAGACATACAACTAGAAATAAGAACTACTTACATATTTCTTCTTCTTCTTCTTCTTTAAAAAGACAAAATTTCTCTACAGAGTATAGAGGACCAAAGTATCCCACAAAACTCTGGCAATGCAAATATATGAATTTACCAACTTTTTTCAGAAATAGTTAATTGTTTGTTGTTGTAGTTTCTTTTCTACAACCACAAATTCTCTAAAAGCTCTACATGGCTAAATTGTTTTCTTCTTGACTTGATGTTTCCTGAGAACCTGTCTGGACTTGGGTGTCCCTGGGAGGGGCAGCAGGTGCTCAGCGTACATGGGGCCCTCTGTTCAAGGCCCTGCAGGGGACAAGCGAGCATCCTTTGCCAGCAACCAGGAAGCTTGCACCGTGGGGAAAATGAATCAGGTAGAAAGTCTGAAATGCCACCCAAGGCAAGATTTTGCTGGATCATTTCACTAGAGCGCTCAGAGTTTTCATTCAAGGGAATATGCATTCCAGTCAAAGCTCCTTTTTGTAGATAGAGTTGGTAAAACACAATCATATTATTCAACCTAAAAATTACTTGTATTTATATAAAAAATTCAAAGGCTAAAAAAAGACTAATAATATTTTATGCTCAAAATGTGCCCTTTGTCTTGTCATTCAAAAACGGTCATTAATCAGAGCATTTACGTGGCTGGAGCTATCTGTAAAATGTCAAGATGAATACAACCTGATCTCTGATTTCAGACAGCTTACAGGCCATGTCAAATGTACCTATGAAATAATAATCACACATTCTACACAGTTACAAGTAAAATTACAATTGTGACTTCAATAGGTAGAATGAAACTTTTTTTTTTGCTAAATCCATAAAGCACTAAGCAATGAGTTGCGCAAATGTTTTGCAAACAGAAATATGCATAGACCTCTCTTATGTAAAAAGAAAAAAAACAGGCAACAATTATTTAAAAATGAAGACACCACCTTCATGTAACCTAATAATCACTTGTACTTTTAAAATATTCTTCCAACTTCACCTACAAGACTAAAAGTGTCTCTGAATCTTCACATTTCAGATCTAGTCACTGAGGGACCTAAAGAATACCACTGGGCATTGTTTGAAGATGAATTAAAAAGCAGACAGTAAGGGGCTGGGGAGATAGCTCAGTGGAATAAGTGCTTGCCTGGCAAGTGCAGGGTCTGAGTTCAATCCCTGGTACTGCAAAAAAAAAAAAAAAAAAAAAAAAAAGCAGACAGTGAATATAATTGGGAAAACTGATCATTTATTATGGATGTTAAAAATAAGAATTTTAATTTTATAATGGGAAATAATTCGTTGATTAACACATTGATTATGGTAGCTTCAAAGGAAAAATTTCTAATTCAGTAGACTTGTAGGTGTGGATTACTTCAACTTCAAACACATCAAAGACATGAAGCATCATTAGGACATGCTACACTTGTTTTCTTCAAGTTGAAACTTAGCAGCACCCAGAAGTTCAACAGTAGAATCTTGGACATTCTCCTCAGGTATTCTATCAGTTAAGCAGAATCTCTTTGTGGATCCTGTTTTTAAAATGTTGATTACTGTTATCATTCTAAAATGATAAGCAGTATAAAACTTAGCATTGTAGTATCTGACATTCAGGTTTTTTTTCCTAATGAATTGTACTTTTTATTTTGAACAAAAAAAGTAGACATAACAATAAAACAGAGTTTCAAGACAGGCCAGTAGGAGAGTAACAGTAATCAATACATTGTGTATTACTGAATTCACAGTTTTTCAGTATACAAGATACAGGCATGAATATTGCCCAGAAAATTACTAGCACAAAGTCTTCCCTTAATGAATCTCTTAATGAATCTCTCTCCCCTTACTAATCTCTTTAGTAAATAGAGTGGGAAAAACTGGCTTTCCACATACTGAAGGCTAAAATGAGACCCGTGACTATCACCACGCAATAAACAAAAGCAAAAATGGATCAAAGAAGGAAATATTAAAACAGAAACACTAAATCTACTGGAAGAGAAAATAAGTAGTAGTCTTGAAAAAAAAAAAAACCATCTGTATAACCATACTGTCTTATACTTATATATATATAAGTTTTCCTTTTACCTTCCCTTCACCTTTCCCCCATCATAGTTTTTCTTTTCTTTTGAACAGTTTCTTCCCTATTCACAATATCTAATGTACATTTTGGATCTTATTTACTTTTTCAGATTCTCACACTAATGAGATGACATAATGTTCACACATATGGGTCTAATATTTCCCTTATGGGTATGATCTCAACTTGCACCCACTTATCTATAAAAGTCTTAAGTTTATCTTTCTTTATGACTGAGTAGTATTCCAGGAGCTAAATGTGTTCCCTACAAGACAATCTCTTTAGTAAATGGAGTGGGAAAAACTGGCTTTCCACATACTGAAGGCTAAAATGAGACCCGTGACTATCACCACGCAATAAACTAAAGTAAAAATGGATCAAAGAAGGAAATATTAAAACAGAAACACTAAATCTACTAGAAGAGAAAATAGGTAGAAGTCTTGAAAAGTGGGTATAGGGAGAGAATTCATGAGTAAAACCCGGACTGCATAGGAAGTAAAACAAAGGATCAACAAGTGGGTTCTTACTGTATTAGAAAGCTTTTGTGCAACAAAAACAATTGCCAACAAAGTAAAAACCACCCCACAAAGTGAGAAAAAAATTAACTGTCCATCAGATAAAAGACTTATATCTAGAACATACAAAGAATTGAAAAACCATAGGCCTCCCAAAATTCAAAGACCCATTCCCAAAATGGGCATAAATGAGATAAATAGAAATGTCTCAGATGAAAAAATACAAACATTGGGGCTGGGGAGATGGCTCAGCGGAATAAGTGCTTCCCTGGCAAGGGTAAGAGCCGAAGTTCAATCCCTGGTTCCACCAAAAAAAAAGGAAAAAAGAAAAAATACAAACAAATACATACAAGCAAATGAGTATATTTACTTAAAAAAAAATGTATTTGGTACAAGGTCTACAGGGTCTACAGGGTCTCACTACATAGATCAGACTCGCAGTAATTCTCCTATTTTCAGCCTCCCAAGCACTGGGGTTTCAGGTGTGTGCCACTATGCCCAGCCTCAATCACTGCCTCAGTGCTCCTGGGGGGCAAGGCCGGCACAGCCTGCCAGGAACTGAGCCCTGGCCCTTGTGCTCTGCCTGAACAGTTGTTTTTGTCTGCTGAGCTATCTGGCCGGCCCCAAATGAATATATTTTACAAATGTTCAACATCATTGGTCTTTCAAGAGATGCAAATCAAATCAACATTGAGATTCCATTTCACCCCAGGAAGAATGACTGTCATCAAGAAATCAATCAATGACCAATGCTGGGGGGACTTTGGGGTAAAGGAATGCTTGGTCGCTGTTGGTGGGAGTATAGACCACTACAACCACTGTGGAACTGAGTGTGGAGATACCTCAAAAAACTAGGATTAGAGGGATCATTTGCTACAGCTATTCACCTTCTGGGTATCTTCACAGAAAAATGAAAAATACCATACCACAGCGAGATGCATGCACCCATGTTTATAGCAGCACAATGTGTAGTAGCTAAATGGTGGAAACAACCCAAATGTCCATAAACTGTGGCATGGATTATAAAAAAAGGTTTTTTTTAAAATATATATAATGGAATACTAGTGATATTCATTTTTGAGACAGTCTTAAACTGCATGCAAAGAACTGAAGAGCTTATGGAGAGAGCAGACCTCAAAACTGTAAAATACAATGATCAAAATGCCAATGAAACTGATAATCTTAATCCAAATCCTATCACACTGGATCTTTACTGCTATTTGTAGCAAAAAGCCCATGCAGTTTCCTCTTATGCCCTGCATTTCCTCCTTGAAAGGACAGTTTCTTCAAGAAACAAGCTTTTAATTAGAGACCACTTTCATCAAAATTAAAAATATAACCAAAATGTAGCTTTCTTTATCTCTTTTCCCTTGAAACACAGAACAAATGCCAGTGAGTTTCTCCTGGATACCTGCCGCATTCTGGGAAGGTTGGCACAGAAGAGACAAGCAGAATCTCTTAAAGCCCCTAAACCACTTCTTCCTGCACAAAAGAGGCATTTTCTAATACTATCTCTTCAACTGAAAAAAAAAAAAATAGGTTTGCTTTTTATCACTGCAAAATATTCACATACTGGAGAAACGTACATATAAACCCCAACAAATTCTTCTTGTATTGATCACCTGTATTTTATGTTCTCAACCATGTATGAATGAGTTATCACCAAAAGAACATTCCTAAAACATTATGTAGGACTAATGAGTTCCAGAATTCCAGAAATAGTTTTCTTTTTCATCTAAAAGGATTTAACAACTTTAAAAAGCTATTTGTCATAATAGCAAAGTCAAACAACATCTTGCATACAAAAGCCTCATTCGACTGCTACTTAATATTCTGAATCTTACAAAATAGTTAACAAATGCATGTGGCGAGAAATAGACTTTTAGAAGTATCGATCTTTCAAAGAGCTTAAAAATAGCTGCGAGGGGGCTTGCGGGTTAGCCCATTCGTTTAAAGCACCTGCTTTCAGTCCGGTGCAGGGGACTGCGGTTTGATCCCCAACTCCACGTGCCGCACTAAATCCACCCTTAACGCATCCTGAGCTAGCCCCCACCGTCACCCCGCAAAAAGAGAGAATCCTTCTCAAGGAGGTTGGCGGTTTGATTCATTTGTTTAAAGTGCCTGCTTGGACAAACTCAGTCAGGCGCAGGAGACTGCGGTTCCATCCCAGCTCTACAAATGGCACCAGGTCCGCCCTTAAGGCAGCCTAAGCTAGCCCCGACACCTAAAAATACATAAATAAATAATAATAATCCAATAGCTGCGCCACTGCAAAGAAGGTACATTCGAAAAAGGTTCAGTGTATTTTAGAACTCTGCTATGGCGCACCCTCCTGGAGGACAAAGGTGGGCCTGTTTCCAATCAAACGAAGCCAGGGCTCTGAGTGCGCGCAGCATCACACCGGGACCTTAGAAGGCTGCGTGACACTGGCGAGCACGCGTGCCCAGGTTCAGACTGTGGATTCGGCAGCCCTGCAACGAGCGCTCCACTGGCACGACTTCCCTCTCGTGAGCTCAGCCTGGCCCCCAGCTCTGGGAGGGTCCACGTGGAAAGCAGGCCATTGCTTCTGGAAGGCGCTGACAGATTTTGTCTCACAGGCCAAGAAGTAAATTTAAAAACTAACCAGGTTAGTTTTGTATTTTTTTAGCGTTTTTTTTTTTTTTTTTTGTTTGTTTGTTTGTTTTTTTCAGAACCTGGGATTGAACTCAGGCCCTTGCCCTTGCCAGGCAAGTGCTTATTCTACTGGGCTATCTTCCTGGCCCCCAGTTTTGTATATTTTAAAAATAAAATAAATGAATTTTTAAAATACATTGAACCTTTTTCATACGTATCATCCTTGCAATAGTGCAGCTATTTTTATTGGGAAAATCGATACTTCTAAAAATTCTATTTTTTGCCACATGTATTTGATAAGTTTTTTGTGGGTTTCAGGAATTGAGAGTGATAGCTACAACATGAAACATTGCTGTTGAAATTACAGTCTGCCTATGTTTTAAAAAATCCTAAGCACGTGGATAATTATTAAAGTTAAATAATAGGTACATAGTTTATGTGTATGTAGGTGTTTGTATCTTAAACTATTCTCATTTTCTTTTCTTTTTAAATTTTATTTATTTGTGTGTGTGTGTGTATGTGTGTGTGTGTGTGTGTGTGTGTCTGTGTGTGTGTCTGTGTGTGTGGCCAGCTCAGCCTACCAGGGGGTGGGGCTGGCTGGCATGTGGTGCTGGGGGATTGAACCGCGGTCCCTGTGCTTTGCTAAGCTTGTTCGAAGTAGGTGCTTTAGACCACTGAGCCATCTCACCAGCCCACTATTCTCATTTTCATAAGTTTGAAAATTCTTTAGGTAGGGAAAAAAGACACAATACATAATAACAAGCCTATGTTGCCCAGCAGAGTGAAGATTACAATTACAAATACAAAAAAATAAGACTTCTTGGTTATATATTGAGTTCACTAAGTTTTTCTAATTTATTCATTTGCTGCCAACTAAAATCAAGTTCAAGGAAAGTACGTGCTTTTGCTTAAAGAATTTCACTAAGCTAAACTATCATATATTATCTGAGTATTGTCTCAAATACATGTGAATACAAAGCATTTTAACTCTGGCTAATAAAGTGAGTCTAACAACCGTGTAAGCAAAACCTAGTTATGAAAACAAAGTCTGAAACTCTTTATTATAAACATTCATCTTTTAAAGCACTTGAATTTTTTTTAATTTAGTAAATTCAGGAAAGCTTTATTCAAGCAATGTTGGGTTAGAAATGAGGATCATTAATTCTTAGTTACTAGGCAAAGACAGAAAAGCAACGATTTGGGCTCATGTTTGCTTCTGGTTCATTTCACACATAGGTAGACATTCTGCACCAACAATTCGTTAATGAAGCCTATCGTCTTGAATGGATTATTATATAGCGGTCATTTAAAAAAAAAAAAAAACATTTTTGAACAAGTTAGAAAGTGCCCTGGTTTTCACGGTTTTTAAAGCAAATCTGGCTCCCTCTTTCTTGTGAAAACCACATGTATATATTTGAGAATCAGAGGCCAGGGAGAGAGCTAAGTAGAATAAGCCCTTGCCTGGCAAGCTCAGGGTCCCGAGTCCAATCCCCCGTACCACACACACACACACACACACACACACACACACACACACACACACAAAGAATTATACTTGAGGGTTGCACTAGCCTCAAACACACTGATTTCTAGAATCAGACAGATGTGGTTGTAGTAATAACTCATTAGTAAATCTTTAACCACAGAAAAACTAAATTTCTTTACCTGAATTCTAAATGGATAGATCAAAGCAGCCGCCTCATTTTGCCAAGTGGAAATCCATACGCAAAGCAAACACAGAGTGATTTCTCCTTTGAAAGGCCCGACGTATCGATGCTCAGACACAGACAAGAAAGCGGGCACTAGCGGCCTACAATGGGAGCCATGTGGCAGGCCCAGAACGTGAGTCGGATGGCGCCAGCACTAACTGAACAGCGCTGCGTCACCTACATTTTGATTTTTATTTTATTTTTACATTTATTTCTGCAGAGGAATAAATGAAGCTATCATGTGATTTCTGTGCTGAGTATTTATTTAAAATTAATTCATTGGGCTGGTCAAGTAGTTCGGTGGATTGAAGTGCCTAGAAGCAGGTGCAGGGGTCAGGTCTGCCCCCCAGGGCCCACTAAGATGGCGATTGAGACTGGGTGGGGTGGTGCACGCCTGTAATCCCAGCTCTTGGGAGGCTGCAAACAGGCTGATCACTAGGAGTCTGATCTAGTAGTGAGACCCTGAACACCCTGTAGACCCTTCCCTAAAATACAATCAATCAATCAATAAATAAATAAATAAATAAAATTAATTCATTAAATGTTCTTGAGTACTTACTTTGTGCCAAGCACCAGGACAAAGACCACGGCCTATACCTCCCAAACTGACTGCTGCTGTGAGTAGTTCTTTATCATAGTTTATTTTTATTTATGTATTTATTTACTTAATGGATACAGGGTCTCGCTACGCATAGCGATCCTCCTGTCTCAGCCTCCCCAGTGCTGGGATTATTGACCTGTACTATCACACCCAGTTTCAGGGCCAGCTCTATACAGCCAGGGTTCCAGGGCTAGCATGCATGGCATGTGGTACCGGGAATCCAACTCAGGACCTTGAGCTTGCCAGGCAGGCACTGATGCTGCTGAGCTATCTCCTCACCCCGGTTATCCACATTTTAAAGGCCTATTGATGTCACCTTTACCTCTACAGTTCATGTTCTGCCTGAGAAAGTGTGAGGGTATGTGGAATTTGGGAAGCTGGAGATTTTCCTCCCTGTAAAGTTCCTCCTTTTAAGGGCCAGGGAGATGGCTCAATAGAATAAGCACTTGCCTGGCAAGTGCAAGGGCCTGACTTTAATCCCCGATTCCGCAAAAATACATAGATAGATAGATAGATAGATAGATAGATAGATAGATAGATAGATAAAGTTCCTCCTTTTAAATGTCCTCCAGCTTGTTAAATGCGACACACAAGCTTACAGCCGTGCTGCGGCTCACCCCTGCTTTTCTTACAGCAATACTGTCTGATGTCACCAACAGGATTTTAACTCCAGCGGTGAAACAAGCAGCAGGAGAAAATGAACTCTTAATTGAAAACAAATTTTGCCTTAAACACAGGCAGGCAAAGCTTAAAAAAAAATGTGCAAAATTCATTCATTTGAACAAAGATTGTTTTGAAGGAAAAATGATGAGGACTGGCAGAGGAACTATTTCTCTGCATCAGGCACGAGTTGGAAGATTTACTTAGCTACAACAAACGTGTTAAGCAGGTTATGCCTGGGACTGTGTCGTACGCTGCAAGAGAACAACTGCCTAAGACTCTGTGTAATATTCAGAGTTTTAGAAGCAATAGTGCAATACACGATTATTTTCATTTCAGTCTTACGTGTTATGATGTGGATGAGAATTTGCCAAAAGCCAGTGTGCAGGAGGCTTGCATTCTAAGATACGACACCAGACAATGGTGAAGAAACCTTCCAGACACAGGCCTACAGTGGCAAGGGCCTCTTCAGAGGCCATGCCCTTGTGGAGGCTGTGCCGACAACGGCGGCCCTTGCTGTCTCCGGGCTTCCCAGCTGCCAGCAAGTGCAGAGCGCTTCTCTGAGGCCTTCCCTGCCATGATTGACGGCATCGCCATCGTGCCAGAGAAGCAGGGCCAAGAGACGATGGGCTGCGTTTTCTGCTACTGTGGGCCAAAATACACATTTACTTGTTTTAAGTTGATTAGCTTAGGTATTTTGTCACAGTAATGACAAGCTGACTAACACCCAGATGGAGTGACTGAATCCCATTATCCCACCGTGCCTAAGTGATTGATTTTTTTTCAATAATAAATGATAGACTTGGACCTCGTAGTCTTAACTTCTGCTTCTGAGTAATTATTCTTTCTGTATTATGATCACTTATCTATCATTTTTCAAAGAAAGTTAATGGCCATAATATTTATAATCACAGGAATGCCTCTTTTGAAACATTTGTTGTGTGTTAGGCACTATGTTATGCTATCTAAATACATTACCTAACTAAATCATCAGAACAACCTTTGTTAAAAAAGAAAAAGAACAACCTTCATTAAAGCATTATCTCAATTTTAGCACAAGTAAATGAATTAAAAAATCCAGACATAGTGGTGCATGCCTGTAATCTCCACCCTCAGGAGGCTGGGGCAAGCGTATCTCGACTTTGAGGCCAGCTGCGGCTGCAGCTTCATACAGCTTCCACTACAGACTTAGACCCTGTTTCATTAAAAAAAAAATAAAAAAGAAAAAGAAAAAGAAAAAAGAAAAGAAAAGAAAAAAGAACAAGGCTCATGGCATCAGTTATTTGATGTTTCAAAAGCTCAAGTTTCTTTCACAAGTGAGCATAATAGTGGAACTCAGCCTCCAATCCCAGCTGATTCTAAAATTTGGGATTAAGATCATTAGTGATGACTATGAAATTTCCAGGAATTTGCCCCTGGATTCTTATGAGTAGGTTGAGTTTACAAAACAAGATGCAAACTTTAAAATGAATTACACAAGTATCAGGCAGGTAAAGGGAAAGTACTACATTACTATAAATTTTAGCCTCTTTAATGCACGCTCTAGTTAAGCAGTTGACAGGCATCTCTATGAGGGACCACATCAATATTTGGGCTTTGCAAGCCAGTTTCTATTGCAAATACTCATCTCTGGTTTTATATTTGTTATGTTTTATTTTTAAAGTATTTTATTTATTTGGTACAGGTTCTCACTACATAGCTCAGACTCGTAGTGATCCTCCTGTCTCAGGCTGCCCAGCGCTGGATTATAAGCATATGCCACCACACCCGGTTTTGGTGGCCAGGGCTGGCATGGCATGCAGTACCACAGATTGAGCCTGGCTCCTTGCACTTGCCAGGCAGGCACCTAGACCACCAGCTAGTTCCCTAGCCTTCTAGTCCTGTATTTGGAAAGTAGCCTAGAAAGTGTGTTAACGAATGGGTATAGCCATATTTCAATAATCTGTAGTTTATTATATGAAAACCCTAATTTCATAAAATATTCATGTGGTATGCAACATTATTAATGTTTTTATTTATTCAAACATTAAGAATGTGGAGCCATTGAAATCACAGATGAGGCTGGCGAATCGGGTCTGTGGGCCGCACTGGCCTGACTCTCTCTAGTTATCTTTCTCTTGGGGATGGCTCCTGCTTGAACAGTTGATTGAAAATGTTTTTCTTCAGTTTATCCTTACTGACATTTGCAGTTCCACACCATTGTGTTTCTTTTTTTCCCTTCCTGTCTCCTGCCTTCCTACACTGGTGTCTGGAAGCTGTCTCATCTTAAATTCTAAGATACAAAGGAATGTTTGTTAACAATTTTTGTACACATCATTATAAGGTTATTGGGGAAAATAAACTAATAAGCAAAACATATTTTTTGGAAATAAGTATATTAGAAGCAATAGAGAGCTCTGCAAACTACTTAGGCCATATTTGTGGGATGATAAATGGATTTTATCATTCGATGGATCTTTACCAACAAGCATTAAGCTTAAGGATTGTAAGAGATCAACATTTGGCAGGCAACCATGTAAGCTCATGACATTCAGATTGTCTGTGCATAACCTTTGCCTAACTGATTTAATCTATGTATAATCACAGTCTTTTGGCTTTCCAGCTCACTGAATCCTTCTCTAATAAGACACTTTCACAACTCTTTCTTTTCCAAAAAGCCTCTCTTGTGGTTCTATTTAATTGAGAACAAATAGCTTTAAGACAGTTGGATCCCTGTGTCAGTCACTCTGCGCTTACTCCTCTTTTGTTTATAACTTGTCTTTTCTGGTTTATTTCAGTTTCTAAGAGATCCACTTTTTATTCATTGAGACAAAACTATGAAATCAAGAGAATGAGCACTTGACTTAGGGCAGTCTTAGAGTATCATCAAATGTTGGTAAGTTGTATGTTAGCTGCTTGGTCTATGCAAACTAGATTCCTTTAATTTGCTTTAATTCCTAAAGTACATCAAGCCATGTAAATAACCTGTTAAAATCTCTACTTGGCTACCTAAATTAAGACTCATGCTAAAAAGTTCAAATAGCACAATAAGCAGTGGTGAGTAAATATAGACACTGACATGTTATTATGAGCCCGCTACAGCAATCTCTCTCAATTAATGGATCTGGAGGACTAGTTCTTTAGTAATTTACATACCAATTCTAAATTACATTTCCATCTTGGATAGTTATGCAAGGAACATCCAAGGCGAGATAGCTCAGTGGACTGAGTGCTTACTTAGGTAAGAGCACGGACCTGAGCCCTGCTGGCCCCGCCCCTGAGCATGCTGAGCCAGCCACTGAGACCTGGTGTGATGGTGCATGCCTATAATCCTAGAGGCAGAGAGGCTGAAAACAGGAGGATCACTATGATTAGAGCAGTGTAGTGAGACCCTGTACCCAATACATAAAAAATAAATACATAAACCTAAACCTGATCCCCACCAAAGCATGGAAAATGAAGATCACTGGGCCAGAAAACAAAAATGGTTGCAATTGACTACAAATGGCAGTCTTGGGGAATGTGATTCTTACATCCTGATGATCATAACAGTTCTTTCCACATTCTTTATTGCTAAATCTAAAGATGTCATCAAGTTTGAGGCTTGGCTGATCATTAACAGTGATTATGTTAACAACAGGTCCTTCTTTAGTCATTGTGCAAGACATCTTGAAAAAGATTAAATCAAAGCTGACATTAACATGGTGAAGAATGCAGGGGAGACTATAGGAATCACAGTCTGAGAAATGCTTGCATGGTGGTTTTGCTAACCAGCCAAAAAAGCCATCACATGTTTACCTATAGGCAATTTAAGGGACGACTTAGTGGAAAATACAATTTAAGGGAGAAGATGCATGAACAGCACAATCTAGCATCAAAAATTCTCATTTATCAGTGGAATAAAATGCTGATAATTTGAAGCCATATCTGGGACATGGAGTAGATCTTAAAATTGAATAGAAAAGAGGTTCAGATGAAAGCCCTAGGAGTCAACCCAAAATGGCATTTGTGACATGTGGGCCCTTCATCGCTCCCAAAACCAGGCGATAGCCTACAATCTGGGTGAGAATGGAGAAGTCTCATTTTCCCACGGATCCAGGTATGGTTTTTATGCAGTGCAGCATAAATGGAGTGTCAGGTGCTTCTGGCAGCCCCAGCAGACTTTAAGTTAGAAGTCCTGCTTGTACAGAGGATGGCCAGTGGCTTCTCACACGCGCTCTGGGAAAATAATATCAGCAAGAAATCTGAAGTCAGGGAGATAGCTCAGTGGCTAAAGCCCCTGCCTGGCAAGTACAAGGTCCTGAGTTTGACTGCTGGTGTTGAAAAAAAAAAAAAAACATAGGAAATATAAGAAGATAGCCTCAGCATAGGAAATCTAAGAAGACATCTTCAGTATGCTGAGGAAGTTCAGCAGCAAAATACAAGTATTTCTCATAGTGCGTGTTATTAGTGACATCTGTCAAGTCCCTCCTGTGTGCCCTTGTCAACATATTTTTTAGGATTGCAAAAATCACGATGTTCACCATTTTCAACTTCAGCCACACCCCAGGGCTGGGCCTTTCTCTGAACTTTTTGCCACTCACTTCAATGATAGTGTTGCTACCCATGGGAAATGCATTTATAGATCATTTCTAGGCCAATGTGATGCTAATAACCAACCTGTTTCTTTCAATTCACAGTATCTTTATTTTACTAGTAATGGATATGCTGCGCCAGCCCTGGCCCCTGGGAGTGCTGAAACAGCAATGGAGACTGGGTGTGGTGGTACTTGCCTGTAATCCCAGCGCTTGGGAGGCTGAAAACAGGAGGATCACTATGAGTCCGATCTGTGTAGTGAGACCCTATAGACTCTGTAAATCCTGTCCTAAATACATTTAAAAAAAGAAAAGAAATGGACATCATGGCCTGTTGAGGAGAACAGTCACCACTGTGCACTTAGCTATATCCACATATAGCTTTTTTGCATTTTTGTTTGTGTTGTAAAAAGTTCACATAACAAACAACGTTATGATGTCAAAAATGGATGTATTTGCCGAACTATAACTTCATTTATGTTCACAGGTAACTAGAACCAGGGAAACAAGAGACATCAGAGAATTATTTTATCAAATCTAAAGCTGTGGGACCAAAAAGTTCTCAACAATCAAACCACAACTTGCTTAATGATCCTTGTACCTCTGATATCTAATGTACCTCCAGTTCCTGAAGGACAGCCACCCTTTCTGTCACTGCACACAGGCTTTGAGTATTTATGGGATTCCTCTTTTTTTCCCATCTATAGTGAATGCTTGTCTACTCTGCTCTACCGGTCGAATCAGAAGTGGATATTTTAAGTCCATTGAAGTAGTTTATTCATTCCATGGAGCCCTCTGGTATAAACTCTGATCCTCAAAAAATGCAAACTGCCCCCTCTTGCATCTTGCCCTGTGAGATAACCTGTGCGCTGTTTCATGCTATGTGACAAAAGGCCTCAGGCATCTATGCAGACATTCTTTTTTTTTTTTTTTGGTGGAACCAGGGATTGAACTCAGACCCTTGCACTTGCCAGGGAAGCACTTATTCCACTAAACCATCTCCCCTATACAGACATTCTAATTGTCAGCTTTATAAAGACATTTTTAAGTCTTGGGCACATTTATTAAATGCAATGCTACTGTACGAAGAATAGTGAACACACAAAAGACACTAAGTCAAGAACGTAATTGATAATTTCTGGTTCTAGTACAAGTTTTATTACATATCAGCATAAGGCTCATGGTCATTTCATGAACAAATATAATCACAAATATACTCTAAAACCTTTATCACTTGTAGTGTATATTTAGTATTTTTACCCCATTTTTTAAATGCATCTAATAACTTCACACATGAATGTTGCCAAATTCATTAGTGGACCTCCATTTACAATTTTAACAAAACTCTTACATGAATGAAGAGGAAAAATATGTAGCATTGCTCCTTTTCTTCATAACTATAAAACTAAAACTCACTAAGTCATTTGGGGAAACAGCATGTTAAATTATACTTAGAATTATTAAGAAATTGTTCACTGTTTTGCAGGTAATAAAATAAAATTGGCTGTTTTTTTTTAAATTTTATTTATTTAGGTGTGTGTGTGTGTGTGTGTGTGGCCAGCTCAGTCCACCAGGGGGCAGGGCTGGCTGGTATGTGGTGCTGGGGGATTGAACTGCGGTCCCTGTGCTTTGCTAAGCTTATTCTAAGACCACTGAGCCATCTCACCAGCCCCTGGCTAAGTGTTTGTTATGATCGTAAAGGACTTACAGTAGGTATATGAATATTGCACTATTTTACATATTTTTCTTTATATTTGGAATTTTACAGCAGTAAAAGGCATGTTAAACTTAATAAGAATGGTTTATAAACATAAGCATGCATGATGGAAACTAAAGAAGTGAAGGTGAATGTTAAACTCAGGGCAGTGTTTGCTAAAGTAGCAGAGCGAGGATCTTATAAATGGAAAAACACACTGAAGGTTTCAGCTACACTTGCAGGTTTTATCTCCTCAGCCACATGGTTGGTGTGTGGGTGGTCAGAGCACTATTTTGGGATATTTTTTACATTGTCAAGAATTTTACATTTTTCAAAAGAAACAAGAAAAATACATGAGACAAAAGAAAATCATTCCAAACCAAACATGCAGGTTATCTACTGAATTTTCTCAATTCTGAAATGCTGTTTTCCAGTTACTATGTCTGAAATTGGGATTTTATAAGCAGTGGTGCCTGAAGGTCAGTGAAATAGAGAGCTTTGGGGCAAACAGCAGGAGGCGGATGGCAAGATCACCCTGAAGCTGTTTGTAGTAGTTAGTTAGCTATCTACTTAGTTATTTTCAGGCTGGATTCTGTTGGTTTCCTCAAACTTGAAGAGTTATAAAATGTTTCTGCCTACCAGCTGCCTCCTGTGAATAATGATAACAAACATTCTTAGTGTTACCTAACAAGAATATACCTTTTTCTTTTTATGTGTTTGGTACAGGGTCTACAGGGTCTCACTACTAAGATCGGACTCATAGTGATCCTCCTGTATTCTGCCTCCCAAGCCCTGGATTACAGGCATGCGCCACCACACCCAGTCTTAATCACTCTCTCATCAGAGTGCCCCAGGGGTGGGGCCGGCAGGGTAGATTGGGGATTGAACCCCGGTCCCTGTGTCTGCCTAAGCAGGCGCTTTAATCCGATGAGCTATCTGGCCGGTCCCTAGGAGTATACTTTCTAAAGGTTGGATTAGTTATCCTAAGACAGAAAATGGGTCTGAGCTGCGGTGCTTTGGCAGGATCAAAGAGGCGGAGAAGAGAGTCTTGCCCAGTAAACTGCAAAGCCGGGGGAGAAACAAGATGCCAAGGTCACCGCGAGTCCTCCTGCTTGCTGCTCAGAAACAGAGCGGCGAGGCAAGGTCTGCACGTGTGAGCAGCTCAAAAACGTGCTAGTGTCCAGGACTCTGCTAGCTTTGGCAGACATGTCCTCGGCTGACAAAAGAATGAAAGGCAGGTTCCTTCTGCCCTTGATCTTGTAGACAGGGCGCCCTCAGGTGGCTAAATGTGTCCCTCAGGCCACAGCTGCAGCTGGAAGCCTAGCTGAGCTCCACATTCTCAAGATTATTCTCAAGCTCCACATTCTCGCTGTCCTCTAGCGATGTTGTACGCAAACCAAAAAGACTTACGCTAGTAAACAAGTTTTCTGTCCTGGGGACCTCTTAGGGCCAGGAGTAGAAAGATAGCCTTCACATTTCCTGGAACAAATGAGATGAAGCCAGACTATTTAAAAGGACAGAAGAAAAGTATATATATATATATATATATATATATATATATATATATATATATTTTACCTATCTTGCAAAGAACAGAGAAAAGTAATGGGCAAGAGCTGAGCTGCAGACTGCAGCATGGAACCAGGCTCCTATTGCTTTAACAGGACAAAAACATCAAGTCACAGAAATCGCATCTTAATTCAAAAGTAGCGTGAAGCAAATCACCCAAGACGCACACTGGCTGAATGTTTTCATCAACTGTCCACCATTAGAACAAATAAAGTTCCTGAACGTAACCTACAACCTACATACACAAAAGGCTGGTTGGGGGCCGTCATTTACTTGGGCCAGGCGAAGTGCGCACAGGGCCGAGGAAGTAGAAGAGTAGAACGAGTGGATTCACCTGGCCTGTAGGTCAGAAAACAACAAAAGGCGAACAAGCGAGCACCAGGGTCCCACAACCCTCACTGGGGGCAGGTGGCTAGTGACACTGTGACTTCCCCAGGACTTAGTCCAAGTTCTGCCACCTCCCAAGAGTGCTTCCCTGAAAACTGAATCTACAACACGTGGGTCTTTTGAGGCCACTTACCAAAATCATAGCAATGCATGTTTTAACTTTTCTAAAAGCTGTACAAATAGTCTCAAATTTTTTTAATACTAAAGTCATCCTTGGGAATACCATGATGTAATTAAAATAGCTCATTAGTAAGCATAATAAATCACATTTTAGATTTGAGAAACAAATTCAAGATTTTTCTACCTCAGTCAAAAATGTGCTACTTATATTTATGTATTTCATACAAACGCAATTCCCACACATAAATTAAATTTCTGGCCACATAACATTAACTATTCATGAGAGGTCTCAAGGACATGCTAGAGCCTATGAAGGGCACCATCACAATGGCAACAGCCACACAACCTGAGTGTAACATCCTTAATTTCTGGTCAAGCATTTTCCAACACCTTGAGTGAGAGCTGCGGGAGCCGCATAAGCTTTTGCTCTTGATTTTAACCTAGACTCTGTTAATTTTTTCTTTTGGAGTGCGTGTGTCTGTGATCATTCAACCTTGTAATGCATTGTAGTTCTTGTAAATTAATGATAGTTCTAAAGTTAACGCAAGCAAAGAAAAGCCACAACTGATCACAGAAGGATTATCGGTTTAGCTGGATGTTCTGTGTTTTTCACACTAAAAGCAAATAAACAAAAAATTGTTGTGAGACTTCCACCATAGTTTTTGCTGCAAAATTGCACCAAATAACTTTAGAAGCTGAAAGTGAGGCCACAGAAAATGGTGTTCAATTCTAGCTATCAATGACTAGTGATGATGGAGGCATGACAAGAGTATAAAACCAGATAGCAGCTTTGAGCAGAAGCAAAGGAATAAAACCTAGGTCAAGGGAGACCAGAAAATGAAGAATTTAAAATTATATGTATCTGCAGCTTCCAGACACAAAAGTTACTCAAGCCTTTTTTTTTTCCCCTTCTAGATAACTCATTCAAGAAATAAAATCCCTGCCACAGGCACAAGGCCCTGAGTTTGATTCCCGGTTCAGCAAAAATTAAATTAATTAAACTAAAAGTCCTAAAAGTCTTACAGACATTAGGCCTGTAGATCTGGGCTCTGGGCCTGGCCCACTTGTGGTAAGCTGTGCTTCCCCATCCCACAGCACACTGGTGGGCAGCTGTCACAACTCCAAAGGCAAGTGGGGGGCTCTAACGTGCAAACTCACTCCACAGGGTGGGAAAGGTTGCTTACTTCAGCCTGTGGGACCCCCAGACTCTGGGACCTGCAGACTCACCAGCAACGGTGGAATGAATCGAAACAGGAAGAGCTGTCTCACTCACACAGGAGATAAGCCAATGGAGACAGAGCCAAGACTAACACAACCAGGAGCACTTTCAGACTTTAAAAAAAAAAGTTGTATAAGGTCACATACTAAAAACTTTTTACAAGCACGAGGTGGTAAGTTCAATTCCTGGTACTAAAACAAAACCAAACCAAGCAAGACAAGACATTAAAAAACCCAAAAGGCTCTACATGCTAGATAAGCTAACCCATATACACTTTTCTACCAGTATCCTTTTCAAAGGTCATAAGAATGATAAAATATTAACATTGTAATATATTTCATCCACTCTTGTCCAGCTTTCACAAAACTCTCAGGATTCTTGTGAAATTATCATCATTTTACACGATGAAATGAAGCCTTTGAAGAGAGAACAGTTTGTCCAAAGTCACATATCGGGAAGGGGAGCAGCAGAATTTGGATCTGATCCTGTAACTGCTGCCGAATAAGCAGGGAAACGCTGATGCCCTTGCAATCCCCAAAGCCGGCTGTGATCTCCTCTCGTGCCTCTTTCACCAGAGGGGTAAGTCAGAAAGCAAAAGAGGTGACAATTCGATTGTGTCTTAGAATTATAACATATTTAAGAAGAAAATACCATTTAAAAATGTAGCTTCTGATCACTTTTTTTTTTTTCAGAACCTGGGGATTGAACTCAGATCTTTGCGCTTGCCAGGCAGCACTTATTGTACTGAGCCATCCCGCTGGCCTTTGTCATTTTAAAAAAGGGAGAAGGAGGCCTTTTTTTTTTTTTTTTTTTTCCAAAGAGGAATGCAAATGTCCTTCTACCTGGCTCCAAAGCACATTTAAGTGCTGATTCAATAAGGGTTTATCTGGATGAATCCTTTGACCTTGGCAAATACCATCCGTGAAACTTAGGTGCTTAAATATTCCTTAGTAGAGGCTCTCCCCAGCAGGCAGCCTAGGAGTCTCTACTTGAGTTAATATATAAAGAAAGTGCAGCACAGCTTTTAAGAAATTAAATAAACCACAATAAAGTGAATCAGTAAATAAATAGGTAGCTCACAGAATCTTTCAGCATAGATGGCATGCATAACTTCTGGATTAGATTTTTAAAGTCAGGTTGGAGCAGAAAGAATTCAGCCTAACCAAGCACCTTATTCCTACCTCTCTGCCAAGATTGACAAACATAATCTACTTCAATCTGCTCTTTCTGAGAGCATACGAGAGCTAAAAGCCCCTAGAAACAGTATATCAAGTTAACCACACAAAACAGAATAGTGCTAGCCCAAGTCAGATGCATATTAAATTTATTTTTTTTATCTCTCAGGTATATTTAATGCCGTCCCTGCCTAAAAGCTCATAGGGGCTTAAAATATGGCCAAGATAAAATTGTATGAAATGCACATAACTGAAGAGGTATTTTAGATTCGTCAATGAAGTACAGTGAAGCGGCCTGGAAAGTGTACAAGAGACATTATGTACAGCATGTCTACCACCTAACCAGTGCCAACAGTACCTCATCTTTGTTTCTGTAATTTTCTCAAAGTGTTTTCTAACTCTTCTCTGAGAGGTTTCTTTTTAAGAGAAGGCACTCTTGCTGGCTAACTCAATCAGTCTTTTCTTTATGATTCTCCATGAGTCCTTAAGGAGATCTCTCCCACAAACCCTTTCTTCTCCTCCTCCTCCTTGTCTTTCTTCTTTTCACCCTCTTATCCCTCTCTAGTTAAAGCTCTAAAACAACATGAAGGTTCTCACCTAACACTTTTTAAGGATTCTGGAAAACTGAATTGTTTCTAATCAGAACGTCGTATGCTCTCGTAGCACAAGTGAACATTCGCCCACATATTTAAAAGATCATTAAAGAATTCTGAATTGTTTTTACCATTTTCTTTTGTGCCACCTACATATCTGTTTATTGCCACACGATCACTCTAAGCGGACATTGTAACAGCTACATTTGTGTTTAAAAAATATAATTATAACAATATTCATTTTTTGTACAACAAATGCAAGTATCAAACATCATACATAATATGTAAGAGGCAAAGACACAAGACTCAAGTGGTACTCATTTCTTAGAATCCAGAGCTAAGATCATTCACTTTAAACCTAAATCCAGTTTTCCTTTTGTGGAAATTTTAAAATGTTGCCACTTGCTTTCAAACAAAATCATTCTATTTGGTATGGCTTACTAGGCAGCGTCTCTGCATTTCTAACTCCATTCATCTGCAGTGTATGTGTTTAGTAACATTCTAAGATCTAGGAATTCAGAGCTAAAATGACTGTTTCTGGGATCCAGGATCATTATCAGGGAAAAATGTGAAATAAAACTAAGGATTTGCAATGCCCGGTAACAAATGCTAACACAGAGGTATGAAATAGTTGTGCAGACTACACAGGGAATGAAAAAGAAAACCTACAACCCCACGAGAACGGACAGGAGGAATCCATGCTGTGAGCTTCCAACAAGATTAAGTAAATGAGACTTACGTTTCGGAAGGAAAAAAAGAAGAAAAAAGAACTAAGAAAGACACAGCTTCCACCAGGACCAGATGTTGCTGCTGATGTAACCAGAAAGAAAGAAGGAAGAGCTTGGAGGAAGAGGCAAGTTCAATTTTAGATAGCTGAGCTACACGGCTGGCACGTGGACAGTGCACAAGCCTATTGCCAGGATGAGAGAACAGACAAGTGATGGCTTTCAGACCCATTCTCCTCTGCATATTAAGGTACTGAAATTAGGAAATTTTCTTGAGTCCTGTACTGAATGCTGATGCTGGTGAAAAAACTGAGAACTCACAGCTGTGCAGGAGAGAAAGCAACAACCAGTGTAACGTTGAAAACCTAGAAAACGATGGAGTTGCATAGGACAAGGACAAGGTTTAAAGCGCAGGGTGACTAGTAGAATTAAATTCCAAACAGAGGACACATTTCATGAGGAAGAAGAAATGATAACTTGATTTGTAAAATAAAAGTGTTTTCACCACTGAGTGGCTCGTGGGCATGGAGCACTGGCACAAATGTCAGGCTATGTGAACTAGGGAGCCGTTTCCTGTTTACCTCCCTCCCAGACCTACTCCCGTGTGTGTTTGTGGGCACCTCAGGCCTTGTGCTTTCTGAACTTCAAGGGCAGGCATTTGGTCAATGTTTACTCAATTTCAGGGCCAGGGAGATGGCTTAGTGGAATAAGTGCTTCCCTGGCAAGCGCAAGGGCCTGAGATCAATCCCTGGTTCTGGGGAAAAAAAAAAAAAAAAAAGTTTACTCAATTGATTTCTTCAGTTTCTCCCTCTGTAAAGATTACTTCAGGAAATCATTTAAGGATTAAAGGAGTCGCAGGTTACATAGCGTACTCTTTGTATTTAATAACACATATAAATCAAGCTCACTGTTGCGTAAGTTGCAGGTACTCAAGCCCATTGTTTAAAGTATAAAATCTGCCATGCTGTACTCTGAAAAGCAGGGAGGATCTTTCCACTCAGTGTTCATTGCGAGGAAGACAGAGTGACGATGCCCTGCACATCTCATTGCGTTACAGCCCCTTCACGAGAAGAGCAGGAAAAGGGTGGGGGCTGACCTCAGTAGCGACCGTGGACCGTGGCCAGGAACACTGTCCTTGGGATGGAGGCAGATACAAAATGTTTTGCTAAACCCTTTACTCACCGATCTGCTCTGAACCCTATCATTCAGTTTTTCTTCTCTACGAGCCAAATACCTTTTCACTTGCCACCTGGATAATACCTGTACACCTCCCCAAGAGGACCGGAATCATTGTGTAATGAGAACATGTACTATATTCATAAAAAATAAAGCCTGAGAAAATCTATACGGTAAGAAATGTTAAAATCCTCAAAACTTAGCTGTTACGAAAAATACTGCTCAGACATAGTTGCCTGCGATCACTGCTTTTCGTTGCACGATCTGACCATACTGAGGGAACCAGGGATACTTCTTGTAGTTTGAGCTTCTCATTAACAATTGGAAAAGCTAATCTTATACTAGTGCAGAGGCCAAAGAAAAAGGAAAAGGAAAACAAAGGCAAACCTTTGCTCCCACTACAGAGATTTTGAAACAGATTGTGTGGAATCCTTTCTAGCATTGTTCCTTGAAAGACACAATAAACAGAACCTCTGTCCTGCCCTGCAGGTGCCTGGAGTGTGAGGGAGAAACAAAATATTGTCATTTGGATACTGTTTGCCACTGTAGCACAACTCAGTCCCCATTAACTACCCCAAGGTGATGGGTAACTCTAGACAGGCTTCAAAAGCATGAAGAAAAATGCGAAGAATGAATTGCCCCAACAGATTTTTAAAATCACAAAACCTGGAGAATATTTCAAGTTGTTTCTAACGCATAGGACACTTTGCTGGTGCAATCCAAATGACAAGCAGAAAAGGCTCCCTGCGTATTTAGGTGGGTGACCCCGCGCATCCACGCTGGGCATCTCTTTTCGGTGATTATTCAGTCTTCCTTATCTGATGTGTTGTTCTGATCTGCGGACGTGTGACTGCTTTGTGAATCATAGCCGCAAAGCTTGTCTCTTTCAGTTTTTATGAGGTGCTTCTGCTGTGTCTCAGCAAAACGCATTTGCAAGCTAGTCCTTAGGTTTATGGACTCTCTGGGTATGTATGTATAAAAATACCGATCCCTCAAAACAAAATATTTGAACTCTTTAGAATAAAAATCAAAATCGTGTTCCTGGAGAGAGTTTTATGGATAACATTCTAACTGTATTTTGGCTATGTTCGCGTCTGTGCAGTGCTGAAGAGCCTCCTTGCAAATGGGTTGCGGCAGGTCTCTTCTCTACTGCTACCTGGACAGAAATGTGAACTATTCTTTCTCCCATTAAGACAGCTAAACACATTTAAGTAGCTAAGAGTTTAAGCCAAATATCTTCCAGTTACCCTCTTCAGTCCTCAGAGCCACTCTATAGCATCAGAACTGTTATTACCTGATAGAGAAAACGTAAGGCAGAAAAATGTCTTTTCTTTGACCTGCACATTACTTTTAAGTCAATAATTTATTAGATGTTAATAACTAGTAGGGCTGGTGAGATGGCTCAGTGATCTAAAGCACCTATTAGAACAAGCTTAGCAAAGCACAGGGACCGCGGTTCAATCCCCCAGCACCACATGCCAGCCAGCCCCGCCCCCTGGTGGGCTGAGCTGGCCACACACACACACACACACACACACACATAAATAAATAAATAAAATTTAAAAAAAAAGAACTAGTAGTAAGAGATTCTAGTATCATATACAAATCTGTATTTCACATGAAGTCTTGATTTTTCAATTTAACAAAATCACAAGTAGAGCGTCATCCTTTTATTCCTGCACAGTGAGACCTGGCTGGGTGGGAGGTGAGGACTCCAAGGTGACACTGGGCATTCGCTCTCCACCTCGCTACCTCCTGCCCTGTGAGCTAAGAGCACGGACACTAGTGGTACCTTTCTTTGCTTCCCTTTTTAGTGAGAAATGATGGCCTGATCTTATAAGGAGTAGGACTGTGACTAGCAGGCACATTCTGGTCCAGAACACCTTCATCTGTGTGTGAGAAATAGGACCATCACACACGGGAGCTACTAACAAAGCCTTTGGATGCTATCTACTGGCCTACAGAGATTTAGAAGGAAAAGGCGTGTTTCCAAGATACGCATTCTGACAAGAATACAAAACTCTTCCTGAAAACACCCGAGGGACTGATTATGAAAAGAATAAGATTGTTCTCTCTCTCCTGAGACAATACTGACCTTCGTTCCTTTACCAACAACACACAGCAGGCATCACTGTTGAGTTCATTGTGATTTCATTGTGAACAGTCAATAAAGGTATCTGAAAGCTTCCTTTTGAAAAAATTTATAAACTGACAGATGTCACAAGATTCAATCTTTCTTGAGCAGCTGGCATAGTGCTTAAAACTGTCATGGTTGTGGCAGGGGTGAAACTCCGTGGCATAGTGTTTATCATGCATTAGGTGCTGGTTCAATCCCTAACACACAAGTCGAATCCATAACAAACAAACAAACTAACTAACTAAAATAACTCCTGGGCCTCATACCTTATCATAGTCTCCACTGAGAACAAGCTTTTGAAAGGGGATAAACACATATTTAGTCTCCAGGAAAATTTTTTTCTCCACTCTACTTAAAGGGCAAGGGACTATAGTACTAAAATTGAAATTAAAATTTGGTCTTGGGGCTATAAGAGGTCAGGACTTGAATCCTTTGTGTGTCACTTACATGGGTGCTCGGAGATAAGTTTCTTCATCTTTAAAATGGGCTTTAAGGACCGAGAGGTAGCTCAGTAGAATAAGCACTTGGCTGGCAAGAGCAAGGTCCTGAGTGCAATCCCTGGCACCGCAAAAATAAATCAATAAATAAAACAAAATAAATAAATAAAATGGGCTTAATATTACTTACTTCATAGAGTTGTCTACTACTCAATAAGTAAACCAAAGCAAGCCTCTTGACATCCAACATAAAATAAGTAATTAAGAAATAATACTATTATTATCATTAAAGACATTTGGAGGGAATACTAAGCTATTTTATCAAACAATGTTCTTGCAATGCTCTTTAAGAGAGTAGAATATTTTGGGGTGATTTTAGAATTACAGAAATGATTTTATCCAGATGATTTAAAGAATAGCCTTTTCCTCAATTAGAAAAACATCAACACTAAATCAGTTCAAGGCATAGAAAATGATATTGGATAATTTAGCAAGGAAATTCCTGAGGGAAGGAATAAAACAAAATGTTATAAGAACAAGTGAATTACAATATTACAAGAACAAATGAATTATAATGTTACACCCACAAAATTACCCTTCCTAATGAAGAAGATTCAGGCTAAATGTCTATATTACTCAGTAGAGAAATGGTTTTCTGCAGAGAAAAACTAAAAATAGCACTTGAATTAAAAAAAAGAAAAAGGAGTATCTTGTTACACAGGTTCACCATTGCTATTAGCGTTGGGTGGAGGAGAAGTTACTTCAAGAATTCCAAGAATCTCAGAAACACTCAGCAAATTTTTCAAGCTATATCAACAGCTTGTGCACAGTGAAGAGATATCAAATATTATGTAAATCAAAGTGAAAACATTCAAATAAAATGTCTTTCATTTCTTTCTACAAAGAAAAATATTTGAAAAACATTTCAAAATTCAACATCAGCATAGGCTTTTTCTACTTTTTAATTTATGATAAAACACATAGGATATTAAATTTACTACCTTAACCATTTTAAGTGAATAGATAAGTGGCACTAAATGTATTCATATTGTTTGTGTCACCATAGACCCCACAGAGCTCTCATCGCTTGTAATATTGAAACTCTATATCCACTAAATCATAATTCTCCATTCTCTTCCCCAATCCCACCCCAGTCCCCATTCTACTTTCTATCACTAAGATTCTAAATTGTTAGATGCCTTATCTAAGGGGAATCATATAATATTTACCTTTTTACATCTTGATGTTTATTTATATTATATGATATGTCAGAATTCCTCCCATTTTAAAGATGAATTCAATTCTATAGTACATACTTAATATTTATGTGTGTATGTGTGTGTGTGTGTGTGCGTGCACCATATATATATATATATATATATGATGTGTAGGTATAGATAAATGCACTCTACATACACACTGCACATACATGTGCACTGCCTTTATTTATTCAAAACATTTAGTTGTCCACAGACATTTAGGTTGTTTCCATATTTTAAGTATTGAGAATAATCCAGCTGCAAGAATGGATATAGAAACATCTGTCAGAGTCCCTACTTTCAATTTGCATCAGTATATTTCAAGAAAGAAATTTCTGGATTATGTAGCAATTTTATCTTATTCCTCTAGAGCTGCCATACTGTGCTTCCCTTAGTGGTTGTGCCATGTTCTACTCCAACTAAGAGGACACAGGGTTCCAATGTCTCAATTCCTGTCTCACTGGGTCATTTTCTGTTTTTATAATAGTAGCCACCCTAGTGGGTGTGAAGTAATATTGCATTGTAGTTTTGATTTAGATTTCCTTAATCATTACTGATGTTGAATATCTTCTCCTGTGTTTATTATTTTCTTTAAAGGAACATCTATTCAAGTCATTTGCATATTTCCCAAGTCATTTGCATACTTTTGAATTAGGAAATTCTATTGTTATTTTTGAGAGATTTAGAAGTACAAGACCATTCTCTAGCTGACTATTGTCTGACTTTTCTCTCTTCTGTCTTGCTTGTAGCTTTAAATATAACTATAGAATGTGCTGAGAATAAAATACCCTGAGACAGGGAGAATTTCCTAGAATACCCCAATCCTTTTTGCTGTCCATCCCAGGGAACTCTGTAGCTTGACTCAGAAAAGAGCTGCTCTGAACTGCTTAGGCCTTGCTCCTTTCTCCTGGGGAATCAGGCCTCCATCAAAGCTTTCTCCATGGCATCATGCGGCCCTCCAGGCTGCCTTTGGAGATCCTTGGCTGTAGTGTACGTGGAAGACACACAGCCAGATTTGGTCTACCCTGGGCAGCTTCCTTGAGCCCTGCAGACAGGCTCACCAGGGATCCAGCCCTTTTATGCCTTGCTGGCTCTTTACAGGCAATAAATCTGTTCCATATAAACTGCAACAGGTGAGTGTCCTATCTCCCCAAACTAGGCACTGGTAAAACTGAAGTCCAGGATGGAGGAGACGGAAACTACCTGGACTCATACCTGATCCTGGCTTACTGGTGGCTTAACTTAGCCTCCCAGTGTGGGAATCCTTCCCTGGGGGTTCTCACTATGGTTATTGATCCTTTATTAGATAACAGATTTGCAAATATTTTCTCCTGTTCTATGTACCACCTTGTTACTTGCTATGAACATTTTAAAAATATTTGTCTTCCTGGTACAGATTTGCAGCACATCAGATTTAGATTCACCGTAGGGACATGGTACATGCACATAACACATTTTAATTCTTTCTACACCCCATTCTTCTCCTTCTAAATTTTTATGAAGTGTAATTAGTCCTTTTGTTCTTTTGTGGCCAATAACTTTTAGTGTCATGTCAAAGAATTCACTCTCAGTCTAGTGTCTCAAAGCTTGGTCCCTATGTTTTCTCCTACAAGCTTTATAGGTTTAAGTCACGGACTCATTTTGAATTGATTTTTGTATTATGATATTAAAAATTTATCATCATTCTTTTGCAAGTGGATAACCATTTTACTCACCATTATTTGCTGAAAAGACTGTCTTTACTATATTGAATGATCTTTGCAACCCTGTAGCCAATCATTTAACTCTATATGTGAAGGAGTATTTTCGTATTTTCAATTCCATCCCATTAATATTTGTTTGTTTGTTTGTTTGTTTGATACAAGGTCTTGCTATGCAGCTCCGACTCGTAGTGATCCTCCTGTCCCAGCCTCCCCAGGGCTGGGATTACAGGCACTCACCACAAAGCCCAGTCTCAGTGAGCCCCCAGAGGCAAGGCTGGCACAGCAGGCCCAGGGATTGGACCCTGGGCCCCTGGGCCTGCTTGCAGGCTCTTTAATCCAATGAGCTGTCTGGCTGACCCCATAATTACAAATATGCTTTAGTGTCTTTATTTTCGCAATGGGTTACACAGGGAGTGGTAGATTGGAATTAATTTGGAGGGATTTCAATAACGTACCTTTGGGATTACAAATACAAACTTCTTGGACTAAGACAAGGATCAAAAAGGGATCACTACATATAGTGAATAGTGAATTCAAGGCCAGTCTGAACTACCTAATGAGGCCATCTGAAAAAAAGGAAAAGAAAAACAGAAAAAAAAAAAAAAAAGAATAATAAAGCTTTTGTGTCCTACTTTTTAGTTTTTTAAATTTAGACAATATAATTTAAAGCATTATTTTTATTTTGCTTTGCTGTATTTGGGAATATGTTACTGAATTTTCTAGAAACATCTTAATTACCCTCTTTAAATATCAAATAAAAGCAAGTAAAGGGAGTGACCATGACCGCAGCCCTACCTTGCCTAAGAAATGGGCCAAGTCAATTATGGCTGAGAAAAATTGTTGAGGCTGTGTCTGAGCACCAGGGCTGCTGCTTCCAAGCTTGAAGCCATTGTTCTACTATCTCTTCTTGCCAATCAATTCTCATTATACTTAAAGGATCTTTCATTATGTTCAAGCAGTCGTGTTGGTTGCATGCTAACTCAGTGAACGGGGTGTGTTCCAGAGGTTGAGGTCCTGTGTGTCATCCGTGCCACTTTGAACTAACCGTGACATCCCATGAATTCAGTTAAGAAGTAGAAGAAAAGAAGAGGCCATTTGCTAGGATGCTTCGCGGTGGTCATTTCAAGTCATCAGCATATTACCTAGCTAACCCCCAGCCCCCTTCTCTCAAATAGCTGCTTCGTTCTTACAAATGGCTCCTTTCTAGGATGAGCAATGGTAATTAGGATTTCATAGTCCAGTACAGCCAGTGTTGGCACTATGGCTTGCTGTGCCGAGGATTAATTCCAGTAAGTGTAATGATGACAGAAAACAGTAATAGCTCTCATTAATGATATTCATCTTAGGATAGTGAGCAGCTGTTATATTTCTTTAAAGTGAAAGTTCAGTCACCTACCATTTACTCTAAATAGAGAAAGTTTGCATGCTAATTAGGAAGGAAGGTGCCAAATTCAAGTGTCAGTGCAGAGAGCACTCTGATTATTCTTTATTAACATTTCTTTCTCCCACATCTCCAACTTGAGAGTTTTAAAAAGCTGACACTGGAAGTATTAGCAGGAGCCTGGAGAGGTCTACTGGCTTCTACATAAGGCAACCCTTTCCGATTCAGTAAAGGGTGCTGCCCATCTATTTTTATTCAGAGTCTGATTGTCAGCTGAAAGCTGTCACTAACTGTAATGTGTAAAAAGACAAACTCTTAATAAATGGCTGAAGTTCCATAACTGAATGACCAAATGGGTGTCCAGAGAATCCAAGTCTGGGCCACTGCTGCCAGCATCGACTGCTAACGCTTTTATTCAGTGACTTAGTATCTGCCCATATTCATCATTTCCTCTATGAAACAAAAAAACTTAAATTGGCCAGTGGCTTTTAAATTCTTTGGAGGGCCGGGGAGATAGCTCAGTAGATTAAGCACCTGCCTGGCAAGTGCAAGGTCCTGAGTTCAATCCCTGGTACAGAAATAAATAAATAAGAATCAAATTCTTTGGACCAAGGGAGTCACACAGGATATGGTAGGGGAATGGCTCTGTGTGGATTTGTGACTGGTGTTCAGGTCAAACTCAATGTCAGAACCTCCATCAAGAGGGTACAAAATCAGAGCCAGGATTGAATTGGGAAATGATTTCTGGGACATGAAAGAGTGTTAAGGGCTTCCTAGGTACTTCATTCACCCTGTAAAGAATAGGAGCTTACTAACCTGATGATGTGCTTGCTTGTGAAAGCAGGAGACCCTGATGACTGTGTGTTTGCCAGGCAATCTCTGTAAAGATCCCAATCATGAATATGCCAGGCTCTGAGTGAGGCTGAGTTTTGTGTAATTATTAGGTGGCATGAAATGCTATTCCACAGATTTTATTCTAACTATTTGTTATGGTTTGTGTCTAGTTGTCCCTCCTCCCCCAAAGCCTCATGGAGTCATGCGGCAGACTTCTAGAAGTTATGACTAATTCGTGATCCAATGCTGGGATTATGGGTGTGAGTGGTTCACCCCCCCTGGGGCCATAGTCTGGATGCAGTCTAAGGAAGGAAGGGAGGCCTGCTGTCTGCCTCTGCTGCAGCCACCTCTGCCACTGCTCTTCTCTTTGTGCTTTGGCTGTCTCACTGGTTTCTGCAGCCATGACCTGCTGCCCTCTGTCATGTGCTACTCTGCCTTGGAGCCAGACAAGTATGGACTAAAGTCTCTGCAAACTGCAAGCTAACTAAACATTTCTTGCCTTAATTCTGAGTGTTGAGTAGTTTGTCCTTGCAATGAGAGAAAAGTAACTGAGACACCACTGAAAAATACACAGACATGCAAGCTCAGTTCTCTTGCAGTACTAGTCACAGAAAGAGAAGTATAAGAAGGGCACTTCGGGGATGAACGGGATCTGATCCTCCTGTATGTAACCAATGAACTTCCATGAGATTCTGCCTCCTTAACTAGCCAAATTGCTATCTACAGCACCAGAATTTAGTGTGCATGCCCTTGCATGTGTGTGTGTGTGTGTGTATGTGGACACATGTGCGTGTGTGCATGTGTGCACTTGAGTGTGTGTATGTTTGGTCGCCACCCTGTAACATGACTTGCATTACCACCATTACTGCTTCCCACGTGGGTTTCTAGGCTCCTCCTTTATGTTTCGGAGGCTGAGAGTGGGTACTCAGACATGTACAGTATCAGTGGATTTCTCAAGTGGCTCATATGCTCTAATTTATTAGAAAACAAATCCCGGAGTCTATGGGACCACCTGGAGGACTGTCCTTGAACGCAGAGCAGTGATCTCCACTCTGGCTAAACCTGGCCCTGTCTCCATTGAGTGCTATGTTCAGAGCTGGCTATGAAGATGTTTCCTTGTCCCCTCAGTGGGCATTAAGCAATGCAAGTCAAGGGGCTGGTGTGTACTCATGGCAAAGTGACCAGGCAGTGTGACCCGGACAGGAGGGAGAGGGGGCAGCTGAAATCCAGCCTTGCCAGAAGAGGATATGACCTTCCACGGCATAAAATAATGACACAGAAGAGCTGAAGCATGGACCGCTGAACATTCCATACTTCCCCAAACTGTGTGTGCGGGTCACTCCTGCAGGAGGCGACTCCAGGCCTGCTCCCCAGGGCTGCTCCCGGAGCTTGTGTATTGCCCACCATCCACATCGCCTCTCACCCCTGAGCCGCTCCCTTCTCCATAGATTAAGTTTTAAGCCAAACTTAAAATTCAAGTTTGGCTCTAGGTCGAGGTCTTTGCCATGGCTAGCAATCGCTAGAACCCCACTTAGGATCTCCTTGGATCCCCACAACTGCAAATATGCTTAGTGTCTTGATTCTCATCATGGGTTGCACTGGAAGTGGTAGATTGGAATTAGTTTAGAAGAATTACAATAAGTTTTCCACAGGATTACAAATACATACTACTCAGCTACGGCAGCTCTGTGCCAAGCCACAGTGGAGCTGGGAGGCGAAGGGCAGCCTTTCTTGGGGAAAACTCGGCAGCACCGCTTGGCACAAAGGCAGATGTTATTGGAAAGCACCACGGCTGACTACGAAAGGCAAAGCTGGCTGTGTCAGCCCTGTGAGTGGTCAAACGCCTAAGGAGGCCACTGTCCTCTTCATCAGTGTGTCTATTTCCAGACTTACACTGCCCTGAGCCCAGTTTCTGCTGTTTCCCCTCACGTTCCCCCTGGGTCCCTCCTGTTGCAGGTTCTCTGCTCTGTCTTCCTGCTCAGCTTGTTCTCGGTGTTAGTGACATCCTGTAATTCCTCTTCTTAGCACCGGACCATAGGAAAGGATTTCCCTACATCTGCTATTTTATTCAGAAATTTTTAATAGATTCAAAGAAATGTATGGACTTTTGTGCCACTTATTATTAATATCATGCCATTCCTTCCTTGTGACTAGAGAAAAATCTTTACAATGGAATAATGATACAGGACAACAAGAGTGGAAAACATAATCTCAGTATTTGCCATGTATTATTGTGCTTTGTGTGGATATTACATTTGTATTGTAAGAACCATCGGTTTCCACTTTCATAAGTAAACAGCCTGGACTTTACTGATACCATTTTTTTAAAACAAGAAAAAGAAAACAGTGATGAAACTGAAGAGCAACATCATGGAGCTCCATCAGAAAAGTGAGTCATGAGGGAAACTGCTTTCCTAAAACCTGGAGAGGCAGCTTACAGCGCCCACTTTCAGGGCAGCTCCACACTCCTCAGCCTCTGCCCTACGGACTCTAATATGAATATAGGGTGAAAATTCCCTGTTCCTCTCTCAAGGCGACAAAAATGTATGAATCATTTTGGAACATCCTGAGTTCTTCTCCTTAACAAAGGAAATTATTTTAGCAGAGTTCTTACAGGGTTGTTTTGAAGGCTTAAATAAGGATGAAGGCAGATATCCTACGACAGACCCACAATCTTTGCTCTAAAGAGAAGATGTCAAACTCTAAATCACCGAAAGACAGAGACCCACTCAAAGAGCTACAGGATGAATTCTCTCCTCCCTGTACCACTGTGCTTGTGCCTAGAAGGGACTAAGGGGAAGAGAATTGAATCTCCAGTAGCTAGTGAAGAAAGGGTTCCTACAGAAACCCAAAGACAAGAGAAGAGACCAAAACAAGGATACAAGAGGAAGCTTAAGTCTCTGACCTACAGCTACAGAAAATTAGAGTCTTTTAGCCAGACAAGCATAAACTCTCTGGCTAAAGAGCTCTATTCTTCAGTTTCTTTCATAAATAGCTCATTCAGGCTTGCAACAAAAGAATACAAGGCCTGTTAGGTGGCAAAATATATGAAATGAAGCTATGAAACCAGACTTGTAGCAAACATAGATAAGGCAAAACTTTTGCAATTCTCATTCAAGGAATTTAAATTAGATGAATAACAATCTAAGGACTGTAATAGTAAAAGTAAACAACATGCAAGAACAAACAGGAAAACAAAAACTCTAAAAAGGGAGGCAGGGAAACTGGAAAATTGGTCAAATATATAAAAGGGGGGCCTAGACCTCAGTGCTTAAAGCAGACAAGCTTCCTCAGTCCTGAGATAAGCATCCCCACTGGTTAATGTCAGCTACTAGCCACTAGGCAACCTTGTGTCATGTGTTATTAACTTTGCAAAGATATAAATAAATGCACGTACTGTTGTTCATGGATCCTTTTGCCAACCAGGCAGACAGGCTACCACCTAACCCAGCTCTTGTCTTCTCATCCATCTTTTTTTTTTTTTTTTTTTTTTTTTTT
>NW_004524581.1:1918722-1920614 GCF_000260255.1 Octodon degus | reverse complement strand
TTTTCGGAACCGGGGATTGAACTCAGGTCCTTGCACTTGCCAGGGAAGCGCTTATTCTACTGAGCCATCTCCCTGGCCCCCTTCTCATCTATCTTGTCTGCATTCCTGCCAATGTTTCTCCCTGGGTACAATGCATCACATTGAGAAACCAATGGATCCTTACAAGGGATATAGCTCAGTGGCATAAGTATCTGTTAGGAAGTGCAAGGTCCCGAGTTCATTCCCTGGTACTGAGAGAAGAGAGAAGAGATAAGAGAGAGACAGAGAGAGGGAGAGAGGGAGGGCGAGAGAAGAAATGCTAAAAATTAAGTACTACAAAGTGCAGAATACTTAGACTGGACATGGCTTAAAGAAATGAGCTTAGAGAGATATAAACATAAGCTTTCAAAATTGAATTGCGAACTAAAAATCATAGAATAAAAAAAAGAGAGTAGCCAAGAATCGAGAGAGCTGTAAAGTCCTACCACATATGTATTGAGAAACCCAGGAGAAAGAAAAAGAAGAAAAGAAAAGAAAGATTTCAAGTTTAAAAAAAGTCAGAGACAATTATAAAAGGTTTACTATAGATGTAGCAACAATTTCAGAACAAAGGAACAAAAGAATTATCCTAAGTAAAAATTCCTGAAAGTGTCCCATATGTAATGATAGACACAAAATCATAGATTCAGGAAACATTGAGCATATCAAGCAAAAAATATTAACAACTCATAACTGAGGCACATGATCTTCAGACAACTAGAAAACAGAGACCATACAGAAGCAAGGAAAACACTCAAGGAGGCAAGAAAATTCCAGTTATGAGGGACAAGGCTAGGAAGTGCATCAGTGCTCTCTTCAGAAATTGAAAATAATAATATAGCATAACAATAACAGGTTTTAGCTTATGTTTCCAGCATATAGTGATTATATGCACTGTGAGTTGTTGGGACATGTACATGTCACATTTTAAATATTTTTATGCCCCCTCCGTTTACCTGCCCTGAGTCTCCTGGTCCCTTTCCACTTGCTCAAAATTTATCTTCCTGTTTCCTTGTATCAATCTCTTATTTTACTCTTTCTTTTTACTTTGGATTACTCAAATAGTTTTAGAGAATGAATAAATTTGATGAAATAGCATTTTTAATATTTTTATTCTTAATAGAGTTAAGATGAAATGGTTCAAAATATTATCAGCAATATATTAAATTATTGGGCCAGAGATGTGGCTCAGGGACACAATACCCTTTTGACAAGTGCCAGGCCATAAGTTCAATTACTGGTGCCAATAAAAAAGATCAATATATTAATTTATCATAATTTATGAACAAGTAAAATTAATGAAAGTAATTATATAAGATGCAGAAATACTGTACTATGGCACTTTCACTGTCTGTGACATGGTATAATGTTACTTGACAGAGAACTTGAACTAATTGTTAAGTGTACATTCAAAGGTCAGCAATAAAAATATTAAAAATCAATGCAGTCGATAAGCTAAGCAGCAAGAGAAAGTGGGGTCATAACTAGTACTCAAAATCAGAGCAGTTGTAGGAAGAGAATACAGGGTTTTCCTAGATGTCCTTGTTGGAACATGATTGTAAATTTCATTTTTAGTACCTTTAGATTATTAACAACTGACAATAAATGCTACAAAATTTTTTTATTAAGAAAAGAATTAAGAACAAGGAGAATAAATAGAAAATAATAATACATATGGTACATATTAACCTAAATGTATCAATAATAACTTTAATTTATGGTTTAAACTCACAAAAAACAATGTCAAGATGGACAAACTAGATTTTGAAAACTGTATTAGCTATAAGAAATTCACTTAAAGGCCGGGAAGACAGCTCTGTAGAATAAGTTCTTGCCTGGCAAGTGCAGGGTTTTGAGTTCAATCCCTGGTACCA
>NW_004524581.1:1912315-1918501 GCF_000260255.1 Octodon degus | reverse complement strand
GAGGAAGAGGAGAAGAAGAAGAAGAAGAAGAAGAAGAAGAAGAAGAAGAAGAAGAAGAAGAAGAAGAAGAAGAAGAAGAAGAAGAAGAAGAAGAAACTCACTTAAAATATAAAGATAGGTATATTAAAAGTTTGGGAATGGAAAAAGATATATCATGCTAACATTAATCAAAAGAATGTCAAAGTAGGTTGACTAGCTATACACTGAGCAGATTACAGAGCAAGGAAAATTATCAGAGACAAAGAGGGTTGCTATATCACCCTAAAGGGGTCAATTCCTCTGGAGCATACAAAGCCTTTCACATGCATGCGTGCCAGCAGAGCATAGGAATGCATGAACCAGATCACAAACCAAACAACCTGGCAGACCTACAAGAAGAAATGGGATAATCCGCTATTATAATTCATATTTCACTACTCTGCAGTTGGTAAAAGACAAGTTTCAAAAATTCCAGTAAGAATGTGTTTGAGATAAATTGCTCTAGCAAATGATTGGATCTAATTACGAACTGGATTTGACTGACAGCATGCAGTCTCTCACCCAACAACAGTAGAATGCACATTCTTCACAAGGCCACATAGAATGTTTATTATTTAGACCACTGCAAGCTGTTGCCAATACTTTACTCATTTTTAAAAAAGTAGAAATTATAGAAAGTATGTGTTTAGGCTAGAAGCGAATTAAATAAGAAATCAATAAAGAAAAACAGCTAAAAATTTCTAAAACATAATAGAGATGAAAGAACACATAGATAAGAAAAATGTCAAACAAGATTAAAAACTATTGTGAAATAAATAAAAATGAAAATGCAGCCTACCCAGTTTCTGGGCTCCAGGCAAAGCAGCCTCAGTGGGAAATCTATAGCAGTGAATGTATGTGTTAGACAAGCTGGGTGGTCCAAGCAAATGAGCTAGGCTTCCATATTAGAAAATTAGAAAAAGAAAATTAAACTGCATCCAGCATAACCAGAAGGAAAAACTAATAAAACATGATGAGTAAATGGTAAACTTGGAAACAGGAAATCAAAAGAGAGGCTGAGGGTTTCGCTCAGTGGCACAGCACCTGCTGGCAAGCACGAGATCCTAAATTCAATCCCCACTACCCATGTCCCCAGAAAAAAAAAAGAAATTAAAAGAGAAAAATAATAAAACCAGCCTGGGAGATGGCTCAGTAGAATAAGCGCTTCCTTGGCAAGCTCAAGGGTCTGAGTTCAATCCCCGGTTCCATAAAAAAATTAATAATAATAATAATAAAAAAACCAAAAGTAGTTCTTCAAAAACCTCAATTAAATTGCTTCAACCCTGGATGGGCAAATCAGGGAAGAAAAGAGACATAATTTACTAACATCAACATTGAAGAAGAGACCATTTCCATGACTCTATGGAGATTAAAAGTATAAAATCAAAATATTATGAACAAATCTAATGTGCACAAATTTGATGTCAAAATTAATGGACTAATTCCTTGAAAGACACAATCAACCAAACTCACACAAGGAGATATACATGGTCTAAATTAGATTCTACCCACAAAAGAAACAAAAAACTATTTAATAACAAGAATCAATAATTAGTAACATAAGACACTAGGCCTAGAGGGTTTTACTGGTGAATTCTACATAACAATGAAGAAATGAGATCAACTCCCAACCCTATACTCTGAAAGACAGTATTAGAAGGACTATTTCCTAACTCACACCAGGAGACCTGCTTTACTATTACAATAATATTTTATCAAAAATCTTTACAAGAAAGGAAATGATCTCTCAAGAATATAAGTGCCAAAATGGTCCACAAAATACATTTAAATGAAATCCTATAATATATTAAAGGAATCCTATATTATGACCACATAGGATTTAGTCCACAGAAAATATTTCAGTCCTATTTGATAACATCAATAGAATCCATCACAACCATAGACTAAAGAAAAAAAATCACATAATTAAAGAAAGACTTTGCACAAGTCTAACACCCATTTGTGACTAAACATAAATCATAGCCAGGTATGGAGGTGCATGCCTCTAATCCCAGTACTCAGGAGGCTGAGGCAGGAGATTTGCTGCAAACTGAGAGCCTAGGGTACATCATGAGTTCTCAGCCAGGCTGAACTGTGCAGTGAGACCTTATGTCAATCAATCAATCAATCAATCAATCAATCAAAAATATAGCTGTGGCAATAGTGCAGCAGCATAATACCTGTCTGGCAAGAGCGAGGTCCTCAGTTCAATCCCCAGTACCAAAAACAAACAAACAAACAACAAAAAAAAAATGCCAGGGAGAAAGATACATGCAAACAAACAAATAAGAAGCTCTGCCCAAACTCTCAGCTAAAATACTTGATGCTGAGAAACTATATGCTTTCCTGAAAGTTGCAAGATATAAATTAACATGAAAAGTTAATTCACTTCCAGAATACTGTATGAACAACAAATTTGAAATTAAAAACATGGTATCAGTTATCTTACCAAAAGTTCTGAAGAAGGAAAGTTTGAATGAAAAGATTATTAGGACAATAAATTCATAGAACTGTAAACCACAAAAAGTAAACTCTAACGTAAACCATGGATTTTAGTGAACAATGTCCCAGTATCGGTTTATTAGTTATAGTGAATATTCCATCCTAATAGAATACGTTAATAGAGGAACCAAGCAAGGAAAATGGATATATTGGGAACCCTCAGCTTCCTGTTTATTTTTTGTTAAACCTAAAACTGTTCCTTAAAAAACATAAAAAATCTGTGAACATTTTTTAAGGTAGGTATTATTATTATCACTATTTTCCAGAAGAGAAAACTAAAGCTTGGAGAAGTTAAGAGGCTTACTGAAAGCTATAAAATCAGTGAGCTGTGGAACTCTCTTTTAAAAATGCAACCAACATCTTAGATTTATTATACATTACACATCCAGACCTCTGTAAGAATATAGGTGTGTGCATCTCCACTTAGCCAACATGGCAGATTGCCATCTCTATTTTGTAGATAAAGAATTTAGTAAAGAGAAAAATGTGAGCGCTGTGAGGGACAGTGAGACCAGTACTAAGGAGCAGTGATAAATGAACAGAAGGCGTCCCTGGAGCCCCTGGTCCCTCTGTTAAGTGGGAAGAATCTGACATCTCAATCCTTTGCTCAAGGAGATTCAGGCTAGGTGAGTGTTTCTTTCTTTATTTTTTTGTATTTTAGGGAAAGGTCTATAGGGTGCTCAGGGTCTCACTACTAGATTGGACTCAGTGATCCACGTGTTTACAGCCTCCCAAGAGCTGGGATTACAAGCGCACACCACCACACTCAGTCTCAATTGCCATCTCATTGCGCCCCAGGGGTGAGGCTGGCTCTGCAGCCCTGGGGATCGAACCAGCAGCCCCTGTGCCTGCTTGCAGGTGCTTTAATCCGTTGAGCTATTTGGCCGGCCCTTAGGTGACTATTCCTTAGAAGAGCTTTTCTCTGAGTAATGTCTAGACTGTTTTTATCCTCCTGCATGAATAAAGGAGAGAAAAAGTGTGTCCATTAATCTTCTAGTCCTTGGCTCCTCAAAACCTCCACAGTTTTCACCTTAATTTTGGTATTTTGTGCTTTCTCTCCCACCAGCCTCTGGACCAAGAGCTAATTCAGGGGAGCTCCTGTTCTTAGCACACAAGCTCCTGTTGTGACCAGTTTTCTTTCAAGCTGTGTTGAGAAAGCATTCATATGCAAAACAAAATGGATTTGTTTCCTTTACTAGGATCACTCACATAGCAAGTATTCATTTATTGGAAATTGGACTTCTGTTAAAAAAGGAAAATGACTTTATTGATTACTTGACTGATCGATTGATTGGATTGGGGATTGAACTCAAGACCTTGTGCTTGCCAGCAGGAGCTGATGCTGCTGAGCTATCTCCCCAGCCCATGACTTATTATTAAAACGAGGATTGGGAATAGGAGGCGACAGCCACTCCGAAGAGTAGGGGGCACAGGAAGGGCGAACACCACCAGAACCTGGAAATTTGCTGAGATGGCCCAGCAAATATTTGTTGGCAATGCATGATGTCACAGACAGCTGAGCACAAATCCTTCCTCCTTTGCACACCAAGCCTACATACCTGAACACACCCTATCTATGAAGTATTTACAGAACATGGAGAAACAGACAAGGCACCTGGGAACAAATATCATTTTAGAGTAGTATTATGGTTTGTGTCTAGGTGTCCCTCTGAAGCCTCATGCAGTCATGGGGCAGCTTCTGGAGTTTGAGACTGATTGTGGGTATGGATGCTACACCCGCCCTGGGGCAGGTAATCTGCATTCCAGTGTGAGGAGAGAGAGAGTTAGCCAGCTGCCTGAGCGGCTGCCACTCCCTTTACTCTCAACTCTGCTGCAGCCTTGAAAGGCTGCTCTCTGCCCTGTTCCTCTCTGTCTTGGAGCCAGCTGAGTATGAACTGAAACCTCCAGCACCTTGAGCTGCATAAACCTGTCCTTCTCTAATTTTGAGTGCTGGGTATTTGTCCCAGCAATGACAGAAGAGTAACTGAGACAAGTAGAAACTGTTTAAAGAATTAATTGGACAAACAGGATAGCCAGTGTAAACTGCTGAAAATCAAACCAAACCAAAAACAACAAAAAAACAATGCAATACAGCTTCAAAAGCATCTCTGCTGGACCAGAGGAGCAGGGCGCTCTCCTACTCTCACGCCAGCAGTCACTAAGGGAAGTAACATGCACGCGCTTCACAGCACTGTAGGCAGAGAAAGAGCAGAACGACGCGGTACCGCAGGACTACTTGTAAGATAAGCCATGCCGCCCTTATTAAAATAATAATTTCTAAGTGTAAGTAATAAAAATTAACAGTAGCTCTTCCCAGAGAGCTAGAAAGCTCACTTGTAACACCTCATAACAAGGGAACACACAGAACATGTGACAAATAGAAGGCCCCGTCCTCATGTGAGGGCAGCTTCCCCATAGACTTCAGCTGATCCAGTTCGCTCCTCATTAATGCTGATGCCATCCTGAGTTCAATCCCGACACCGCTGAAAAGCAAAGCAAAACAAAACAAAAAAAAAAACAACAGTTGAGCAGGGCTGGAGATCCTGTACCTCTAGCTTGGAGCCTCATCTACCAGGCAAGAGCTTGCGGCCACTGGTTCAAGAAAACACACAGCTCCTTCTCAGCAGGAAGAGGGAAGCAGTGCTTGTCCTGGCCACAGGGCAAAATTCAGCGTAACCAGAGGTCCTCAGGATCCCTGGGATTAAATGCACCATTCAGATTGTTTACAAATTCTCTCCCCTTCCCTAAACTTTGTATTTTTTTGGCCAAGACTGAAATCCCAAATGGCTTTCTGATCTTCAGTCCTATAGTCAAGCACAAGTAGCCTTCCAGTCTTAATTTATTTTGGCCTCAGATTCCCATTGTACATGAGCCCCTTGATTTTTTTCCATGTGCAAAAGTCTGGTTGAAAGTTTTGTCATCTTTTCTCGGGGGAAGGGGTGAGGGCAGGGTATCTATTTAGATTGCATGCTCATTACTCTTCCTATAAAAGCCACTTAGAGCTCCTTAGGGTCTCCTCAGATGCTGATTATCAAATGATTTGAAAGCAGATTTCACAGCACACCTCAACCTGGCCTCTCACTAACATTTTTCAGACATTTGTTTACAAGCACCATAAGCGACAACAAACTGCAAGCTCCAAGCAGCTTTGCATATTCTTTTTTGAAATTAATTAAGATCACTGGTACATTTTAGATATACAGAAGGATCACATTCATCAGGTTTTATATTCTTCAGTGACAAGTACTTTCTTTCTATGAATGTTTTCTAGAGTGCTGATGTGTCACACATTGGCTTCCAACTTGCCAAGTGCATGCTTTTCAATGAATTACCAGCAGCACGCAGCAAAGCACACATATTCTGGCAATAAAATGACTAAAAGTGCTTGATTTCAGAACTTGTAGAAAACATACAATGGATCCCTATCATAACAGACTTAGAATGCTGACTGAGTAAAAACTATTCCCACAAAAAATTTAAGTGAGAAACATTTAATTTTCTGAATATTGCTTAATCTTAATTTTTGTTCTAAGATTTATACTGTGTCTTTTAATTACAATTTATTTAAAAAGACATTGTATGATATCTTCTCCTAGTATTAGAAACTTTAAAAAGTATATTTCCATTTTCTGTTGACTTAAAAAAAAAGAGGTTTGTACCTATGTT
>NW_004524581.1:1879028-1912215 GCF_000260255.1 Octodon degus | reverse complement strand
TAATATGAGAAACTACTTTGGCAATAACAACACACAATGTGCTAACCATTGTTACTCTCCTAAAATCTTGTTTTGAGATTTTGTACCACTGTTTCTATTTTTTTTTCTTTCTTTAAAATAAAAATAACTGATGTCTCAATAAAAAAAGTAAAAAAAGACAATTCAAAAAAAAAATTTAAGTGAACATGTTCAGAAGGACATCGCTCCAACTCATGTGAAAAAGGCAATAAAGCAATATTTTTTTATTATTGTGTTTTTGTTTGGTCCACAAATTTTCAAGATGTAGTGCAAAATGGTGCTGAGAGGTAATGATTCTACTGTCAGATTCCTTGGGGTAAAATAGCTCCCTACTTAGATACATGTGCTACCTATAGAAATAGAAAATAGAAAAAAATAGAATGTGCCTCAGGTAGGAAAAAGCAGATGTCATTAACCTGGCAGAAAGTTTACACCAATTAAAGGGAGATTTATCACCTGCTTACAGGTACTCAGTGAAAAGAAATTTTAACAACGCTGTTTCTGCCTCTAAAGAACTTAATCCCCAGGACTAAATCTTCACATAACCAGAAAACACTAAAAAGCAATAAATATGCACTTGCCTTTTTTGTTTGTTTGGTTGGTTTTTTTGGTGGTACCAGGGATCAAACTCAGGACCTTGCACCTGCCAGGCAAGTCCTTATTCCACTGAGCTATCTCCCTGATCTCACTTACCTTTTCTATACAGTGATAGATAATTTGATTTGTGAGATCTAAAAAGGGATGGATCTAAAGGCAGCAAAATGATCGAGACCCAGTCTCATGTGAGAACAGAGTCATAGAAAAATCTCAGACAGGTGTTGAAAGGTCAATACTGTCCAAACACCAAACAAATATGTAAATACAGTTTCCTGACCCAAATCTCCTGTAGATGGCAGCTTTTCAGATCATATCATTTCCATTAACATGGGGCATTTTAAACTACACTGTTACCATAGTGGCATCTGCGCTGCAGCAAACTCAAATGGGGACCTCAACTCCCTCTTCCTTAGAACCTCAACAGCTTCCTTCACTGTAGTCATTGCAACTAGAATCAAAGTGCTTATTTACTTTTATCAAGAAAATTCAAATTGTAAAACATGCCTAATTACATTACAAAATTCAATGACTTTTAGTATTCAAAGGACTATGGAGTCATCACAAATCTCATTTTCAATTAGTTTTTCATCCTAAAAAGAAAGTCCTACCCACCAAGAATAACTTCCTCTCCTCCATTTGCCAGCTCTAGCAGCTCCCAATTTACATTCTATCTTCTATAACAGCCCATCCTAGAGATTTCATATAAATGGAAATATACAGAAGATAACTTTTTTTATTTTTAGTTAACTTGATGCTTTCAAGGTCATCTTTTTTTCATAATTTTATTGAGAAACAAATAGCAATGAGACAGTTTCAAATCTAATTGGTAGGACAATTTTAATAATTAACACATTGCATACATTCTTCCTAGTGGTTGATTGCTGTACAAGATGTGGACATGATATCCTATTTACAAACACCATTAGAACAAATCCCTCTGTTCATTAAGAGAATGTAACTATATATCTATCCTAACCACTTTGAATACACAGATACAAAACGGACATTCTTCTGTGTCTCCTTTTTTTTTTGCTAAGTTCCATTATTTGAATATTATAGCTGTGTAAACTCAGCAAAATATTCTAAAAGAGTCCAGTAGCTCATAATAGTATTGGGTCTTCCGCTTGACTGGCAATGTCAGAAATTGTTGACCTGAGTCCCCTACAGTGCAACATATCAGCATGGCTTTACTTCTTATATTTTATTTTTATACTTTTCTGCTGGGTGGTTAAGACCAAGGTAAAGCAGGACCTATGCAACAAGAGTTGTAGCTTTTGGGTCTGAGAAGGTCAGTGAGATCCCCTCAGGATTTATGTTGAGATCCTGTACCTCAGATTGTAGAACCTTTGTCAGTGTCAGCCATGTGGATGAGTCACGGCCATTGCTTGACCAATGTGCTCTCTGTGATCAAGGTCATCTTCATTGCAGTGCGTATCAGTAAATTATTCCTCTTAAGTTCCAATAATATTCCCTGTGTAGCTGGCCAAAGTGACACATGCTAAATCCTAGCTGTGCAGGAGACTGAGGCAGGAAGATGGCCATTTTGAGGCCAGACTGTGCAATTTGGTAAGCCTTTGTCTCCCAATAAAGTAGAAGCAAGGGTTGGGCATGTAGCTCCATAGAACAGAGCCTTGGTTCAACCCCATCACAACAACAATCCATTCTGTGAACAAAACATAATTTTCTTATTCATTTATTCATCCATTCATCAGTTGGAGCCTTTTTTCTTTTTTCTTTGAAATAGCATAGTGAACAATAGCATAACAATTGCTTGTGGGCAAGTTTCTGCACAGATATAATTTTTATTGTCTTTATCACCTGAAGTGAAATTGGCTGGTCATGTGGGAACCCTCTGTAAAGTATTTTTAGGAATTGCCAAGCTACTTTCCAGAGAATCTGCAACATTTAATAATCTTACCAATATATGTGGGCTGCAATTTCTATAATTCCTGCTGAAATATTTTTACTATCTACCCTATTTCCAGCCATTCTAGTGGGAGTGAAATGGTGGGTTATGAGGATGATGGTAGTGAAATGGTAGGTTTTCATAACAACAAATCATGTCAAGAAGCTCTCAGCATGATTATTGTAATTTTCTATCTCTTCTTTGGAGAAATGTGTACTCGGTTCCTTTCCTTATCTTTGAAATGCTTGTTTTTATCTTAAGTTGAATATTTTTTTTTTCAAATTGTGAATACAGGAGATCCTTATCATTTAAATGCTTTGCAAATATTTCCCCCCATTGTTATATTTACATCTGTATAGAAGAGAAGATCCAAGAGGAACCAGGGCCAACAAAAAAGAATGTTACATTTCCAGATTCAGAGTAATGTAGATGAAGACAACTGACAAACAGTAGGTTCTTTGAATTCTCCCAGCTTGACTCTGAATAGCAAGAGCCAAACCTGAAGCAGAAAAGAAAAAGTGTAGTAATAAACAACACATTTCAAAGAGAACTAATAATATTTTTGGCCGATGCGTTAGTTTCTTTCCTGAAGGACTGCAGGCCTGTTTAAAATGATAAAAGAGAGAGCTTCACAGCGTTTCCAAAACTTCACCAACGCAGAACTTCCCCTTGCAAATACTGTTCACAAACAGAAATGCAGAGAGTCTGACAAGCCCTTGTCACGAGACAATAATGCGGCAGGCAGCGCATGGCCTAAGCTACTCAAGGCCAACTTAGTAGGCCGGACTGGCAACAAGGGAAATCTGATACTCGCCTCCCAACCCAGGATCAAGGAATTGATTGCGGAAAAGTGTTTCCTTCTTTTTTCCATTTCTTCTAGCCTCTTTTTTATTATTTGTTCATAATTTCCCTCTTAAAAATTCAAAAAAAATCCCTACAAATATATGCAATAATGTGTCAATAAAAAAAACAGTAAAAGGTAAAGCATATGTATTTCCACCCAACAAAAAAAATTCAAAAAATCTAAACAATGTTGTTTAAGTCCTTGTCTGTGTCATAATAGCATAAATATGCAATACACAGAATCATAAGTGAATCAACCATACAGGGACACAAATTAATACCCATTCTTCATGCTTAAAAGTGCCCATGATCCAATCATGCAAAGCTGAACATTCAACACTAGAAAGGCACTGAAAAAGGTGCTAAAACAGTGATCTCTTATTCCAATAAAATCACATCAAGTGTTTTAAAGAGAAAATTTGAGATATAATAGACTTTAATACAATCAAAAAGTGGTTTCTTTTTCTCCATCTACAAATCAGAAAATGTAAATATAGCATCTGTGCCCCACCTCCGTTCATATAAAATATAACTACAATAGGAGGTTAATAATGAATTTGCTCACTTAATGTTGGTCTTCATTCTGGCGTTTTCAATGAAATACAATTTCCTCAGTTATATAAACTTTTACTCCCCTATTTGGCAAAGTATAATTTTTAGCTAACTTTTGAAGTATTCTTTTTTGACACACTAGGTTAATCTTTGTTCACTGTATCTGTGAAAATAGGTGTTATTTGACACTTTGTTTAAAGATATCACCACAACCCCAACACTCAGATAACTATTAAATATTGGGTTGATTCTCAGTAACATTTCCTTGTTGTGCTTCAGTGGGAAACGATTATTTAGCTGGAAATTAAGAGAAATCATTCTATTTTTAAAAAAATAATTAATCTATGAGGATTAATACAGTATGTGCACATGAAGAAGGAAAGTGTTGCCTTGTTATATTGAAACAGAAGATCATAATTATTACTTTCTATTTTTTCCACTTACAGTTACTCGCTAGACTCTGAGAATCAATACAAATACATCTGATTAATTCAGATCTATTTGTTTATTAATATATAGGGTTGTATACAGGCTAATAGAACTAATTCATAGTCAGAGTTTTCTTTTTTCTACTTGTACATAAATGATTTCTTTAATCTGTTTTTAATTTATTTTAATCTTAAAGAGAAAAAAATAAAATTTCTAAGAGAGATAATAGGGGAATAGGGGCTGGTGAGATGGCTCGGTGGTCTGGAGCACCTACTTAGAACAAGCTGGGCTAAACAGAGCACAGGGACTGCGGTTCAATCCCCCAGCACCACGTGCCAGCCAGTCACGCCCCCTGGTGGGCTGAGCTGGCCACCCACACACACACACACACACACACACACACAAATAAATAAATGTAAAATAAATAAATAAATAAATAAATAAATAAATAAAATAAAAGAAGCGCTTTATTAAAAAAAAGATAATAGGGGAATAACAATGGCTACTACATTATCTTTAAATTAATTACTCAGAATATAGGGTATAAACACTTAATTATCTAAATCTAATATTACTACAAACCTCTCTTTTTAAAAAACTAAAAGAAATTAGTAGCATAATTACCTTATCATATATATATATATATATATATATATTTTTTTTTTTTTTTTTTTGTTTTCCTTTCCTTGTCTTTCCAATTCCTCCCCCAAGCAGGTTTCTCTTTTCTTTTGAGCAGTTTCTTCCTATTTTAAACTACGTACTATATTCTTCGGATCTTATTTACTCTTTCAGCTTCTCACACCAGAGACAAGATAATGCTTTCATGTGTCCGTCTGGTTTATTTCACTTATGCATTGTGTTGCATCCATTTACCTACAAAAGTCTCCAGTTTATCATTTTTTATGGCTGAGGAGAACTCCACTGTAGGTAAAGAGTACATTTTTTTTTTCTATCCATTTCTTGGTTCGTGGGCAACTAATCTATTTTATAAATTAAGAATGGTTTCTCTAGCAACCCAAATTTATAATCTCTAAGATAACCAGACTTATTCAGTGTTAGTTTGAGTAAGATATGGGATGAGAAGAACATAGTCTGATAACAGTGGAGGTGAAAAATTAGAGTCAAGGAAACCCTGTTTATCAGCCTGCTTTATAAAATGCAACATGGGAAAATATTGGAATTACTGTTCTTGGTCTCCATAGGTCTTTCACCAAGAAGCTCTGTATTTTGGTAAGAATATCTTCTGTCCTGTAGTAGTCAGTGTTCTATCACCAAAACAGAATATTTGAGATGATTATCTTACAAAGACAGAAGGTTCTTTGGTTCACCATTTCCGAGATTTCAGTCAGACACCCAGAAGCTGCAGCTCTTGGCCCCCTTAAAGGCAGCACATCACAGCAGGACCATGCTGCTGAGAGCCACTCGCCCTGGGAGCCGGGAAGCAGAAATGAAGAGGGGTTGGGGGTCTGCGACGTTCTTTGAGAGGCCATCCCCGATGACTAGGACCTTCCTTGAGGTCCCATTTATTAAATGTTCCACCTTCCAGCAACACTTCAGGGTGCAGGACTGTAATTGATGGGCCTAAGGAGGGGGAGGGTCTCATCCAAACCAAGCCAGCGACTGAAGAAAACTTGTATAAGCTTCTGAAAAAGGAGCAATTGATTCAGTATGCAAAGGAAGTAGTTCCATTTTGTGGAACAAAGAAGAAAGCCCTAAACTGCTACATTCAGAATAAGGGGGTTAGTGCCTGTTTTATAATCTCGTTGAGGAGCAACCTACAGATAGATACATCCATGTAGGCAAACACAGCGACCCAGAAGAAGTCTGGATAGGTGATGGCAGGAATGATCCATAAGGGTTCCTTTCTCCACTTGAAGAACATATTCCTCAAATTCTGTACCACACTCTGGTCCTCTTGTAATGTGTATCTCATTCACTTTCACTATCATATTATCTACTATTCTTTCTGTCTGATTACAGTGCATTTCTCTGCATTTCTGATTCCTTTGTACCAATTTTTAAACATTTTTTCTTTTATGCTGGAAATGTTTCAGAATTAATATGAAAAAATGAAATAATCCATGAGAACATAAACCCACACACTAACACCTCACTCTCCTCTGGGTTATTTTGCAGTTGCCTGGCCTATCCATCTGTTATCTGTTCTTATCATAACACCCCAAGAGGTACTAAAACATAACTCAAGACAATGTCACTCTACTTCTGACGGGCTAAACATTTTTTCATTGTGAGTATAATAAAAATCAAACTTCTTCGCATGTTGGGAAACCTTCTCTGACTCAATCTTGCCTGGTTTTCAATAGTCTCCTCTTAGTCCACCTCTGCCACCTACATTATTTCTGTTTTTAAGGAGAAAGCAAACTCATCCCCACTCTAAGACCATCCCATGTAATACATACTCTTCCCTCTCCCTAATAAAAATGGCATTCCATGCCTTCTTTCAGAGCTTAGCTTAAATATCTTTCAATAATGCTAAGTTGAACTGTTTAGCATAAAGCGGCCTCATTGTGGCCTCAAGTTTCTGTACATAAATGAAATGCAGCCTAACTTGATGTATAATAGAATGTAACCTAATTAGAAGTACTGTTACAACAAGAAGCTCAATCTACACAAATCACAGCAGCAGAAATTCCAGCCAATTAGAGGCGCCAAAATATGACTATTAAGGCAAATGGCTACTTTGGCCAATCAGGTTGTTTCTGTACATCACTTCCCTTTTCATGGCTATAAATATATCTCGTACACATTAAATGGGTTGAGTAATCTGAACCATGTTTGTCTAGACTGCTGCCTGGTTCTGAACTCTTTGCTTAAATAAACTCTGTTAAATTTGTCTTCAATTTTTCTTTGAATGGCAACTTCAGTGTCACTTTCTCACTTTATGGAATTTTTCATATTTACTTATCACCTGTTTATACCTTCCTCTAGAATGTGTGACATGGGGGAATCAGGGCTCTGAATCCCCAAGGCCTGGGCCGATTCCTGTCACATGCTGAGTGTTCCACGTATACCTGTCAAATAAACAAAGCTGTAACCTTTGTGGAAGGCCACAATCATATGGCTTCTCCCTACAAGTAACTTGGGGCTCTGATCTCTTCTTATAATCTTTGTGGAGAAACAGCATAATTATTATGTAAGCACATTTCCCTTAAAATTAGGTGACATTGGCATTGCTTTTGTCCTTCTCCATTGGCTTTCCTTTATCTGACATGTAATTTCAGCTAGTTTCTCATTGTGCTTGTTTATTCAACTTGAGTTAAATGCTTTGTTTTCACTTGGGAGCGTATTTATGTCTATTTTGTATTTTCTGCATTTACTTCATTTTTATGTCCTGAAAACAAATGCATGCTCACTAAATCATCTGTTTTCTGTCTCAGTTATCATTGCTATGGATTGTGCCTTTGCTCATACATTCTAAGCATAAATTAAGACATCTTGTGATTAGAAAATCTGACATAAAGTACTAAACTATTTCTATGGTCAGAATTATTTATAGACTTAGGGCTATTGTTACATAAAACAGCATATGTGCTCACAGCTGTGAAAAAGAAAGAGAATGATTAAAGGATTTCATGGATTCTAGTGTTTCTTTTTAAGGGGGTTGATTGTAGTTAATGAATTTGTGTTAGTTTCATTGCTTTTTAAAGACATACGTACACAGACAAGGTCAGAGGAGGGTTCTTCAATGCATTCTACAAAAACCAGCAAACAGTAAAAAGACCAACTGGGAAAAGCAGATTTATATTTGCAGAGGTTTCGGGTCAGCACATTCAGAGAAAAATACAGCCAGTGCTTTTCCTTATGAATTTTTCTTACACTTGAAAACAGAAGTCAAATGCAACAATGTTCCACTTCACTTTGTGGTCACAGATGAAGGAGACCGATAAATCACAGGAACACTGACTTCAATAAGCCTCAAACTAAGAATTTGTGAATGGATCACAGAATTACTTGTATAGCTACCACCTAAAGAACAGAGATATTTTTAGTATCTTTTCAGTTCAGTTACAGAAAAACTCTAAAAATGCTCCAATTTCAACAGAACAAAACCCTTTGGTGATCCTATAGCCCCCGCTGGTCTTTGAGAATCCCAGGTCTTCTCTGGGTGCCCAGTTCAAATCTCAGTCAAAATTACCATTGATTTTTTTTTCCCCATGCATTCTCAACCCCCTAATGCCTCTCTCAATCACTCTCCTTCTTTTTGGAAAATAATAATCCAGGTTAAGTTCAATTCTGTACATATCTGAACCCTGGAACCACGGAAACATAAAGCTTGAAAACCAGTCATACGGGCTAGTAGCTAAGATGGGCTTGACCTTCCCCTCAGCTTGACTAAATTTTATACAACCTTCCCAACTCAGGCTTCCAATGTCCCTTTTCTAAGAGGAGGTTGTGAAGAAAAAGGAGGAGAGGGAGGGGAAGAGGGGAGGGGCAGGAGGAGAAGAAGAAGAGGAGGAAGAAGAAGCAAGAGGGGAAGCAAGAGGAGGAGGAGAAGGAGGAGAGAAGAAGGAGTAGGAGAGAAGAAGGAGGAGGAGGAGATGAGTAGTTGCACACATTATGTGGGACGCCACCTTCCTGTACTCCCAGCTACTCTAGATACTAGGGCAGGTAGATCCCAAGTTCAAGGTATGCCTCAGCAATTTCCCTCAGCCCTGTCTCAAAACCAAACAAAAGACAGGGCATAACTCAGTGGGAAAGCACTCCAGTATTTCATTTCCAGGACCAGAAAAAGGTTATAAATCCTTTTTAATTTTTTCTTAATTGATACAGGGTCTCACTATACAGTTCACACTTATAGTGATCCTCCTGTATTCAGCTTCCCCAGTGCTGGGATCACAAGCGTGTGCCACCACAGTTGGTTTCAGGCCAGCAAGGTGCGCGGAGGGTTCTAGGGCCGGCACCGCATATGGTACGGAGTATGAAACAGGTCCCTGCTCTTGCCACGTAAGCGCTTAGACCTCCAATCCAGACAATCCATCTCCCCAGGCAAAAAAAATTATAAATTCTTAATCTGCCACTTTGAGATGTAATGTTCTCCCCAAACCGCCTTTCTCGAGAACCTGGGAGCCATTCCTGTGAAAATCTAAACACAGAAGGAGACGGCCTCCTTTCTTTCCGGTCTGCATGGCACAGGGGAGTCTGACTTGCACAGGGGACAATTAGCAAGTGTAGCTGGCCTAATCTCGCCGAGCCCTGACTCCCTAGTGGGTACCCTCGCAGCGTTCCTCCAGTGGTTTTCCCCCAGCTCATCCTGCTGCTTAAATGCCCTCCCGCTTGTCTTTTCGAGGTGTTGAGTAGGACCCATTTTCCTTGTTGGCCTGTTTAACTTAAACTGCAAATTGCTCACGCCAGATGGGGGTTGGACGACACCACGTGACGATATTCCATTTCCCTAGTTCCTTTGCGCTTTAGACTTTTCTTAATCTTTAAACCACTCCTTCCTCTATCCCATTATTGTTCTCAGTGGATGCCTTGCTCGTCTGTCTCTGGAAAAAAGACAGCGTTGCAGCGCACTTCGCACGGCCCTGGTCGCCCGCCCCGCAGCCCAGCTCCCGCGGGGCCCAGGCGCCCTGCCCCCCCCCTTCTCCCTAGCGCTGGGGTCCACCCACTGCACCTATGCAATGGGCTGCACCCACTCCCTCCCGCATCCTGCTTCTGCGGCCTTTCCTGCGCCCCTGCATCAGTAGGCTTTTCCAAGGCGCAAACGGCTAGGAAAAATAAAAGAAGCTTTTAACTCTAAAGACCCGGAGAGGACTGAGGGCAGATGGGTCAGGCTGAGCCTCCTGCCTGAGACAAAGCTGGGCCTTCTGTGGACTTGCTAGGGGTGGAGTTTGTGGGGGATGTTTAGAAATACCTGAGGAGCTGACTGGGGTCTTCCGTGTGAAGGTGGGAGAGGTGAAAGGGAATTGCACCCTGGGCTGGGTTGGAGAGGACCGGGCAGGTGGTCTCTGGGAAGTAAGCTGCTTTCTTCAGCCATATTAGATGAGCACCGTGATAATTCAGCAGTTCCTACGAGGGCCAGGACCTACCGCCTACTGGCCGCAGTCTTCCCTTCATGCCTGCCACACCCATTTCTCTTCTTGCGTTTTCTACAAACTTCAGGATTTGGCTAACTCTTCCTAAAACCACTTCCACCCCTGAAGATAAGGCACAAAGTACTTTTGCTTTTTTTCTCCTATTTTCACAGGCTGGCACCGGTTTCTCTTCACTCTCACTGTCCTATATTGGAAATACTACAGATCAATCAAGGCCTTCCCCTTCCTCCCTTTCTCCCTTCCTTTCTCCCTTCCTTTCTCCCTTCCTTCCTTCCTTCCTTCCTTCCTTCCTTCCTTCCTTCCTTCCTTCCTTTTTATCTGCATAGTCTTCTCCTCTATCTTATGCTACAAGAACCATTCACATGTATCCAACTTGCAGTTTTATAGTGTTTCTTAGCAAAATGTACTCATGCTCCTATATCCTAACTGTGTAGTACACAATATTTCTGTAACTATATTGCTTGTTTTCTCTCAGCACTGGGTTTTTGAGGTCTATTCTCATTATTACAATCATTATTAGCTGCTGCCTGCTTCAGGGTTCTGCCAAGTACTCATCCCCCTTTGGCCCCCAGGTAGCCCATGACCCCTGACCCTTTGGTCCTCCTAGATGGAGCACGCCTCCTCCTTGCCAAAGACTCCAAACCCTTTGCTTTCCCAGCATTCCACCTCTCTGAAATTGCTGTTTCTTTTCCCCAATGCTCCTCACCCCAGCTTTTCTCCATTTTCAATTAATAAGAGCCCCACCTTTCCCACCGTCCATGGCCTGTGTGGCACCTATTACTCCTTTCTGTCCACTCCTCCTGTCTGCCTACTCCTTTCTTTGACTTCTCTCTCCCACAAACTTCAATAGACAAGTTTCTCAGTTTCACCATCAAGATAAGTGAAAATCTGACTGCTTTTCAATTTTCTTTTGCCACAGTGAAAAAAGCCATCCTCATTTCCCTCTGGATTTTACAACAGCCTTCTTAATTGTTTCCCAACCGAGCAATCGAAGTAATCTTGTCAAAAACTCAAGTCAAATAAGCCCAGTCTTCTGTTTAGAGCTGTCAGAGGCCTCTGTTTCACTCCAAAGAAAAGCCACATCAGCTACAGGGCACAGGATCTGCAGCTCCTGTATCCCTTCGGATACACCTTACCTTTGAGGTAAGACAGAAAATAAAGGCACGGAGGTAAGGAAGTTCTCCATTCTTACCTTAAGAAATTTACTCACCTCCCGGCCTGCTTCTCTCTGCACAGAGACCTACCAATCACTTAAACGTGCCTGTGTAACAAGGTTTGTTAGCCCTAAATTTACTGACTCTGTCTCTTTTTCAAGGCTGAGGACACCAGGACAAGAGTAACTGAAGTAATTTTCAGGATTTACAGAGCTGTCCTAGTGCCAGCATTTGTAAGGTCAAAATCCCGACTCCCCTGGGGCGCAGCCTAGAAGCCTCCAGCTATTGTCATAAACCTGTAATCAACTCAAGTCCCAGGAAAAGCCAGCCAGTCCATGACACCCGCCCCTCTTAAGCAAGAACAATCACCTCATAAGAACCAAATTTTCTCTCAAGCCTTAAGGATTCATCTTGAGCCATTTTCGTAGCAAAGCCAAAATAGAAATAATGGAAATAATTAAGCAGACCCTGGTCCATCTCTGCCAATCCATAAAAGCTGCCTTCCTTAGGCAAGAGCAGGGATCCTAGGAGGCTGCCACCAAGTCTGGGTATGGTGGTGCACACCTGTAACCTCAGTGGAGGCTGAGACAGGAGGATCACTGCGAGTCCGAACTGCATAGTGAGATCCTGTACCAAATACATGAAAGAAAGAAAGAAAGAAAGAAAGAAAGAAAGAAAGAAAGAAAAGAAAAGAAAAGGAAAACAGCTGCCTTCCTGTCCCATAAGTGGGGCAGCTTGAACATATTTATCATGGTGAGCCCCCTCCAGCTGTTCCCGCTTGAGTTCTTTCCCTCTTCTCCTTTCCAGCACTGCCTAATGAATCTGCCTATGCCTCTCACGGAATTCTTCTCTGTGATGAGAGACCACCTTCCTGCTGGAATTTCATTCCTTAGTATTCAAGCCTATTTAACGCAGAGATAAATGTGCCTTTCAGGTTATTATTTTCTATTTGTTTTCATTCCTTCGGTGTGTGGTGCTCAGGACTGCGCCCAGGGCCTCAGGCTCAGCCGCAAGTGCTCCATCCATCTACAACCCCAGCTCTCCACCTGCGGGTCCTCTTTGCCACCTTGCCTTTGGTCAGCCCCATGTAAATAATATAAACTCCACCCAGACAGGGGTTTGGTTGTCTCATTGCTGCATACCACAGAAAATAGTAGGCATTCAACAAACGACTGTAGAATTGATAAAAACAACTAACATTAAGTCCGAATTCTAAGGAGATAATAAGAAAAGTTAATCTGAAAATAAGATTCAGCCAAGGAAGCACATTACTAAATTCCCCTTTGCTTCAGGGCTGGCTATTTGCATCTTATTTCACTGTTATTTGCCCATTTAAGCCTCCATCTATAATATGTCCTAATGTTTAGTAATCTGATCCTGTCCCTATTTCTTTGCTTCTGGGCTTATAAGGCTAAGAGGATGAAATTAAAATATCTCACTCCACCTACTGGGCCCTCAAGATACTATCTCCAGGTATCTTCTACATTCCAGTTACCATATTATTGTGCCATTTTTACCCATTTGGTTCCACACAGTTTACTAAAATCCTTCTCATAGACAACAATTTCTTACTGCACAAAGGTACCTCATGGTATCTCTCAAATGCTTCCATCAATACCCAGACTGTACAGATCCTCTCCTTTATGGTCTTTGTAATTCATACCTTATTTATTGGCTCATATAATTCCAATTTTTTAAGCACTGGTTATTATGAATCTTCCTTTCTAGAATGTAAATGCGAGGAGGCATGATTGTGCCATTTTGTTTTTACTGCTATATCTCAGGCCTCTGATTATAGGTGACATTCAGTGAACGCTCTCTGAATAAATGAAAAATAAAAAATGAACAGACCTGACCTGTCACATCCCCAGTGCCTGTGTTTCCTGATGGCCATGATGTTGCCTGCTTTACTGACTAATCTTCTAAATTTCTGAATTTATTCTTTGCTGAGTGTTTTCTAATACCAAGTTTGCCTTCCATGTTTCCTGCTTGAGCAAGAACATTCTACTTAGGCATTCTGACAGTTTGGCCTTCAAAGATACTTCTTTTTTTTTTTTTTTTTTTTTTTTTTTTTTTTTTTTTTTTTTTTTTTTTTTTTTTTTTTTTTTTTGTATTTTTTAGGGAAGGGTCTACAGGGTGTTCAGGGTCTCACTACTAGATCGGACTCCTAGTGATCCGCCTGTTTACAACCTCCCAAAAGCTGGGATTACAGGCGCACACCACCACGCCCAGTCTCAATCTGCCATCTCAGCGTGCCCTGTGGGTGGGGCTGGCAGGACAGGTCCAGGAATTGAACCCCCAGCCCCTGTGCTTGCTTGCAGGTGCTTTAATCCACTAAGCTACTTGGCCAGCCCTCAAAGATACTTCTTGATTGCCAAAACACTATGCTTACTCAACAAAATGGAACAATTTTTTTTTTAACTTTTCAACAGCAACAAAAGCCCCTTGTGTGCCCAATACCTTGAAAAGAAGTTCTGTCACTAACACTTGCCTGCTTCCAACTTGGTAGGGGCCTCATGGGTGTAAGTAAAAGGAGTTCCTGCCACTCCTGCTCAGGTAGGGAGCTCAGTGAGGTGTCCCAAGAAGCAGCAGCCTAATGGATGATGAGCAGCATTTCTCTTCTTTTTCAAAATTGTGACTTCATGGACTCAGGAAAAAAAATACCCTAACATCCCACATTCAAGCATGTAATTATGTGCATAAAATACACTCACGTGCTAGGAAATTATGTATCCAACTGCTAATTTCTGTTGTAAATTTGCTAATCTGAAGTTTTAGGGTGGTGATAACTATAGATTTACTTTCTATTAATTGAAATAAGAGAAAAAAATTACATCTCCTATTTTCAGAAGTCAAAGTAACATTGTATTCATTGCAACAGAAAGTTTTCTTCCTTCCCTAGTTAAGTCGATTTGCCAGTTTCCAGCTGGGTAGAAATTCCAGGTGTGCTAAACTGCTTTTTAGCTGAAGCCAACGTATAGCTCACCACAGAGCTTAAAAGACAATTAAGAAGATCTTTCTGCAGTTTGTGCCTTGTTGTCACACAGCTGTGAAAGAAGCCAGCCTAGCAGGCTGGGACCTGGACCAAAACGCTGAAAGGCTAAAAACAATTACCTCCTCGAGGACATCCGCAAGCTTGCTCAGGATCTCTTCTGGAAGGCTCTGGAATGTTGGAACACTGAAAAACAAAAGCAGAGGATCACTGTGAACACAGGAGCAAGCACTTAATGAATAAAAAGGTGATAGAGCTGAATGGCAATGATAACACTTCATGAGAGAGAATCCGCAGAGGACGGTCAAGGCCAGCTCCGAAGCATGCTTTCATGTCTTATGGAAAGGGGTGACACAGGAGCGAGCTTGGGGATGCGCCCACCCGAGTCCAAACCCATCTCCTGCTTACCTCCTGTACATCAAGGTCTCTTTCTCTGTGGCCACCAGATCACTTGACCCTCTGGCTCTCCACCCACCACACCCACCTCACCACTACTCTTCACTGATGATGCAGTCACGTGCAAACATGCATTAAACAATATAGAAAAGCATCCTGCTTTCCCCACACCTGCCTTACCCTTCCCTACCACTAGCCAAGGGCCATTATTATTACTATTATTTTTTTTTATCTTAGGAAAGATTTTACAGGGTGTTCAGGGTCTCACTACTAGATCCGACTCGTAGTGATCTGCCTGTTTACAGCCTCCCACAAGCTGGGATTACAGGCGCACACCACCAAACCCAGTCTCAACTGCTGTCTTAGCATGCCTCAGGGGTGGGGCCAGCAAAGCAGCCCTGGGGATCGAACCCCAGCCCTTGAGCCTACTTGCAGGCGCTTTAATCCACTGAGCTACGTGGCTGGCCCCCAAGTGTCATTATTAACTTACTAGCTTTCTTTTTTCCCACTCAGTGTAGAATGCATAAAGGTCTTCCCTGCATGAATTAAAATTCACTAGACATAAGAACTGTACCTGGCTTGCTTGCTCAACATGCTAGACGCGCAGTGATTTTCAAGCAACAAACAGCATGGATTGACTGAAGTTGTGGAAACAGGTGTGTGGGAATTCCCCATAGGCCAGGGATCACAGAAAAACTCTGAGCTGTCCTAGCTTGAATTACAAAAGGGAGATAAAGGAAGAGGAGAGATGGAAAGTACTGAGTGGGCATTAATCAGCAGCAAGGTGCAGGCCAAAAAGAAAAAAATATATTCTACATTTTTTTAGTGCATTCTGAAACCTTAAATCCCACCAAATCCAATCGCTAGGACTACCCTTCCCATTTACTTTGTGAAATGTGAAACACAACCAATTTAGCAGCAACAAATCATTGAATTATGAGTTGCTCTGCTATCACAAATCTTCTTCTGCTTTACAGCATTCTGCCCTCTGCCCTCTTATCTTCTGCCTATAAAGATCATAGTGTTTTCCTTCCCCAAGTTTTATTTTTAATTTTTTTTTTTTAAGGAAACGTACTCCCAGCTCCGGTAGCTGCAGGCCTTTGTCCCAGGACCCGGTCCTTTTCCATCCAGCATCTATAATGGCTCAATAAACTTTTATTTCAGAGATTTCGTAATCTCAAGAATTTGGATTTAACAACAATTATTAGAAAAAAGATTCACCAGGAGAGAGTAAAAAACCAGACCCATAGTACCACAATGTGGGAAATGTGTCTTCACATTTTCTTATCTAGTTCTTTTATTTTTCCTCTTTAATCAGCAAATGAAAATGTCGCATGGCATTGAGTAGGAAACCAATGAAATCTCTTTGATATGTGGAATAATAATGGTCTTAAATGAAGAAAAAAAAGCTCCTCAACATATGGTTCCTGAAGTCCACTGGAAAACCTAACTAGGTTATAGAACTCAATTCTCATTTTATCTTATTCCAGTGCTTGAATAGAGAAAAGACTATAAATGAGTGTACACATTTCAATGTCTGATGTCTGGCACAGAGCTTAATCTCAGCTCACTTAGAATACTGCAGTGAACAAAACCGTAACATACTATTTTGATATAAGCATGAAAGTCTGCTGTTCATTTGTCACTGTAATTTCCATTACTAAGGGTAAAGCCTAAGGATAGAACCCAATACCGTCCAAGTTTTATGCAGAAGTATAACCATTCACTCAGGACCATCTGCTCCTCCAGATTTACTGCTGTGGCCTGAGCCACATGGGCTTTAATTTCCAGAAAGCAGTCGATGTTAAGCATCTGGATAGAATATACCACAGGTAGAGACAGAAGGTAGAGGAGGCTGTTTCTATGAATTATGTGACTTGAAAATTTGAGTTCCATCTTGTTCTCTTAATGAGCTCTATTTTAGTTTCTTCTGAGATGTTAGAATAATTAGGGTCTTTCCATCCCATTGAGTATTTAGGGAAAATACAAATGACAGTTGAATTTTATCACTGGATTTACTTCTTTTTCTATTCTTTTTTTCTTTTTTTCTTTCTTTCTTTCTTTCTTTTTTTTTTTTTGCCGAAGCAGGCATTGAACTCAGACCCTTGCACTTGCCAGGGAAGCGCTTATTCTACTGAACTATCTGCCAGGCCCACTGGATTTACTTCTATGACACAACTTTTATTTCTATAAAGGATGTGTCCGTCAAGACATGCTATAATATTTTCACTATCATAAGCAGTATTATCTATGAGAAAAAAGTAATATTTGATTAACCATCCAGTACACTAAATGAAAATAAACACATCAATATTTAGGACATCACCTTAAATGTATTTTAAATTCATTTTTAAATTCTTCAAAACATCATGCAGCATTTCTTATTAGCAGAATGAAAGATTACCTCAAAATGTTGAGCAGTATTTATTACTAATTAAAAGTAAGGATAATTTTAAGAAGATACATTCCATGAAATGATCACTAACAACTAAAACACTTCTGGACTTAATAAGATGGAAATTATTTCACAGAAAAGTACATGTCTGCTTTCACTTTTATAAATTAATTTAAAAACACTCCTGGAGCCATCTTGAAAATGTCAAGGTTTCTCTTGACCAAACACCAGGCATGTTAGGCCATACAACTATCTTGTTCTCTAACAATTACCAGTCAACCAGCAGGCTGAACAACAAGAACGACACGTATGAGGATGTTCATGAAATTGTAGCTGTGATATGTATTAGTTGAATTTTGCAAAGTACTAATTTTAATACATTGTAGCTCAAGATAAAAGTTGCCTGACTTAGAAACTGAAGGTGTATAATTATGAAGAGGAACTCCTAGGCCAGGCGTGGTGGTGCATGCCTCTAATCCCAGCATTCAGGAGTCTGAGACGGGAAAATCATTTCAACTTCGAGACAAACAACCTGTCTCAAAAGGAAAAATTAAAAAAAAAAAAAAACTTCTAAATAGAATATTTAAACACTAAATAAAAATATAAAAAACAATTTCTTGTAACACATACACTGTCACTACAAATAATTTTTATAGCTGTGTAGTAAAATGTTTTGGACTCCTAAAGTTTTACAATAGGTCTGGAGTAAAAGAATTCACTGAAATATAATATAACAGAGATTGTATAAAGAGTGGGATTTTTTTCCAATGATTTTTAAAATTAAATAAAAGAAGGACTTCATATTTGCAATGGCAGTACTAGGAGGTAAAATTTGAGTGATATTAATTTTGCCAGGAATTAAGCTGAGATTTTATGGCCAACATAGTGTTTGCGTAAGGGTACACCAATCAGCACTGATGAACAAAGGATAAAAACCCTGTGAGTCACAATGCAACCAATCACAAACTCACGGACCTACACACTTTTCAGTGAGGGTATTAAAGTATTACCCTTGAGAGTGGTGCTTTATTCTTTTAGATAGTTATTTAGGAAAAAAAAAAAACATTGATACAATAATACTTGATTTAGTACATGCATTAATTTTCTAATGTTTTATTTATGAAAAATTGTCAAATAAATTGAAAACTGAGAGAATAGTTTAGGGATTTTCAATACCATTTAGAATCATTTTTTAACATTGAACCATTTTTTTCTATCTACTTCAGCCCATCTATTTTTCTATATGTGCATATATATATATTTATCTATGGATAGATATTTGTTTCTTCATTTTAGGTATCATGAAACTTTGTCAGTAAGACTTTAGCAAATATAGTCAGAAAATAACTATGTTAAATAGATAATTCTAATACCATTATTATACACAAAATATTAACTTTATCGCATCTCATATTCTTTCTGTATTCTAATATAACTACTGACCAAAACTCTCTTTTATTAATTTGTTTTTCCTTTTCAAATTATGATACAGTCAAAATCCAAACATGGCTTTTGGCTGTTATATCTCTTTAGTTTCAATATGACACTGATTTATTTTTTTAAAGGTCAGATTTTATTTTTGTGTTTTTAAAGAACCAAGCTCTGTTACAACACAACTAAGATTAAGAGCTTAAAAACTGAATAGGAAACTGCTACATTAAGCAGTTCAATACAGTAATTCATCAAGCATAACTAAGAAAATATGTATTCTCAATCCTACCCCAATAACCTGGCACAGATAAAAAGAGTAAGAAGAGTAAATTAAGAAGTGAAATTATCATTATTCCCAGATGACATGATACTCTACGTGGAAGACCCCAAGAACTCCACCGAAAGGCTCCTAGAATTAATACACAAATTCAATAGCATAGCTGGATACCAAGTCAACCCTCAAAAGCCTGTAGTATTTCTATACACCAAGGCAAACACACTGAGAGAAATTGGGGAAACCACACCTTTCACAGTAACATCTAGAAACATGAACTAGGAATCAATCTGACACTGACTTTTTGGAGAAACTGGAACAGTAGCATTAAGAGGTATTTTACATTCTTAATTTGTCCTAGGGATTTTATTCCTGGTATTTTATTGTATGAAAAAGTCAACAGAGTTGGGCAATGATAAGTAAAAAGAATTTATTAGAAGCACGTATCCTGGAAAATCTTGGGATGTACATAGAATAACAAGTACATACCGCGGAGCTCTTAAGAAATGGCCCAGGAAGGCCCCAAAATCTTTTCAAGGAGAGCTTCAAAGTTAAAACTATCTTCATAGTAAGTCCAGGTTGTGATTTGTCTTTTATCCCTTCAACCTGCGCAACCCCTCGTGCGGAGCATCGACCCAGGCGCTCACATACCCTGGACCAGCACTGTTCCACTGAGCTATGCCCCCCACTTGACTCTTACTCTTTCACGTGTATATACTAAAATTTTCCACAGGCTATGCCTCATGCTGTAGTGACTAGTAGTGTGTAAGCGTATATCTTCTATTTTCTAGTAAGGTAAGATGACAGGCTTTATATATCAATGCGCTATTTACACAAATGAGAATGCCTTTGTTACTTCTTTCTTATAGTTAATGGTCATTTTTCATCAGGCATTTTATTTATCATCATCCAATAAATTATTATTTTAACCACAGGCAGTTTTTTTTGGTAGAATCGGGGATTGAACTCAGGCCCTTGCGCTTGCCAGGTAAGCATTTATTCCACTGAGCCATCTCCCCTGCCCCTAAATTATTATTTTAAAGTAATGTTTTCTTTGTACTGGAAAAGCAAAAGAAGTACTATTGTTTTATAAAATTAGTTCTATTAATGTTTAAATACTTCTCAGTGGGTTTGGAGGGTTTTTTGGGGGGCAGGGCTGCTATGAATCAGAGCCAGGATCTAGTGTGTGCTACTCAAGTGCTATTCCACTGAGCTAAAGTCCAGAATTTCATCATTTCATCTACAACTGTTATAATTTTACAATCATGCAATACTTAACTACTTAATGAATGAACGAGATATATATATATATATATATTAAAACTGGATCATTTGCTTTGAAAGAATGATTAGAAATCTCATATTATCCATCCACAGCTACCAATCATTAAATCCAAAGACATTTGGAAAGTGTGGAAATGGCAGATCAGTGAATTTTCTGACTCACAGATGGGAGAAATCTAGTTCAAAGAAATTTAGAGACACTCTAAATAAGAAATAAAAACATACCAATAAACGCTATCTGTCTCAGGCCCTGCCAGACAGCTCAGTGGATTAAAACACCTGCTTAGGAAGATGCAGGGGCCAGGAGTTTGAACCCCAGCATGCCACACTGGCCCCAGCCCCAGGGTGTGCTGAGACAGCAACTGAGACCGGGCATGGTGGCCCGTGCCTGTAATCCCAGCGTTTGGGAGGCTGAAAACAGGAGAATCACTATGAGTTCTATCAACGTAGTGAGACCCTGTACACCCTGCACTAAATACAAAATAAATAAATAAATAAATAAATAAATTTTTTAAAAAGCCATCTGCCTCTTAGAATTTTACAGTTTATCATTATACAACAATACTTCCGAAAACTCATGCCAGTTATTTTCTGATGCCATTTTGAGACAAATCATTTAGATTTGAAATAAATTGAAATTAGATATTTAAAATGAACACATGAAAAACTTTTTAAAAGGCAAGTATTTTTTGATATGGCTTTTAAAATTTCAGATTAAGAAGACAGTAAAGCATCTTGAGGTCAGATACATACTGGATTGCCTGGAAAAACCTTCACAATCCCTAAGAGACTTCGCAGCATTATCTGGCTGAATGTTACTTTGCTGAATGCCCGCTGGGGGTCAAGCCATTGTGAGAAACCATTGCACTGCCTCTTTCCCATGATACAGTGCTTTTCTGAACTAAAAATTTAGCTGCAAAGAAAAGATTGAATTAAGATCTTTCTTGTAGAACTGTCCTTCGGAGTTATAGTAATAGACCTGAAAATCCAGGCATGGCTGGATTTTTTGGTTTTTGTTGTTGTTGCTGTTTCTTTCTGCAGTAGTAGGGGGTTGAGCCGTGTCTCACCTCCTTGTTATTTTGAGATAGTGTCTTGTTATCACTTTGTGGTCTGGGATGGGCTGAAACTTTCAATTCCTCAGTGTTAGCCTCTCAGTACTAAAGTGATAGGCCAGCACTGCCATGGCTGGACTTGCTATTTTATGTGTAACTTATTTGGTGCCAAAATCAACTAATCTTTAAAGAGATCATCACATACACAAGTATGTAGCAAGAAACACAAGTTGTAACCACAATTAATCCATATTGCACATCTATCTCTCTATCTATCTACCTATTTTTGTGGCCAGCTTAGCCCACCCTGGGTGCAGGGCTGGCTCAGCAAGTGGTGCAGGGGATTGAACCGTGGTCCCTGCACACTTGCCTAAGCTTGCTTAAGCAGGCTCTTTAGACTGAGCTATCTCGCTGGCCCCGTACATTTATTTTTTAAAGGATAGACTTGAATAACTTTGGGGATAAAAGTATCAGGATAAAAGTATGGGCTGTCCTGGAAAAAAAATGTGTTGACCTTTGTGCTGATTTGCAGAAGGGATGGTGACCTCAGGACAAATGAAGGCAGTGATGCTGAACTATATTCTACTTTTTTTTTCCTTTTTTAAAATTTAATTTTTTAAAATAATTTTGGTACTGGGTCTTCCTGTGCAGCCAACAAGAAATGCAGTAGCGGGACCAAACGCAGACCCTTGTGCTTTCCAGGCAGGCCCTTAGACCACTAAGCCAGCTCCCCAGCCCCCAGCTACATTCTTGACATACTCCGAACTGTCTCACACTCACAGAGACAAACAAACAAATAAATCAGTTCCACTGTGAAATGTTTGCACTGAAGCAGTCACATGTATTAGTTTTATTAAATTTTAACTTTTGAGTAATTTTTTTTAAATTATTATGATTTGCAAAAGGACAGGGCCATGCAGAGCACGTGTGCTTATGCAAACTTCTCAAGGAAGACCACAGGAATGACTGTCGGAGTGGAAATCTGAGTTAGTCACTTTTCAAGGAGTATTATTTGCACTGGAGAATGACTACTAAACTGTGGCTGGGTATGTGGCAGGGATTTTTGTTTTCTAGAAGAACTAAGTTTGTTCGTTTCCAAAGAAAAAACATTCAAAGTTTAAAATGAACATTAAACATTCCAAAAACTTTGATCTGCCGCTGTCAGCATAACAAATTTTTAATACTACAAGACTTTTTCTAATGAAATCACTGGTGAAATGTTGTCACGAAGGAGTATAATTTAAAAAAAAATAGTAATATGGATTCAGTCAGTGAATCTGTGTTTTCCAAATGAACGAATTCTGATGTCACAAAATCACACAGAGGTAAACAAAGCATTCAAATTACCAAAAGCATCAGTGGGTTTCAGCCTACCAGCGTGGAAACTCCAGTGCTGTGGTTTCAGATTCCACATGACAACTAACCTTCAAAAATTGATCTTGGGCCAGCCAAATAGCTCAGTGGATTAAAGCTCATGAAAGCAGGCTCAGGGTCTTGGGGTTCGATCCTTGGGCCTGTTACACCGGCCAGGTCCCGGAGTGTGCTGAGAGGGCAATTGAGACTGGGCGTGGTGGTGCGCGCCTGTAATCCCAGCACTTGGGAGGCTGTAAACAGGCAGATCACTATGAGACCGATCTAGTAGTGAGACCCTGAACACCCTGTAGATCCTTCCCTAAAATACAAAAATACATTAAATAAATAAATAAATAAATAAATAAATAAATAAATAAATAAAATTTGATCTTGGTGGATGCTGCTAAGGAATCAGTGACATGTCTGCAACTGTCTCAAAAGAGCACCACTGTGCTGTTTCTCTTTCTTAGTACGTGTCTCTGTGCATTTTTTTTTTCATATGCATTGATCAAAACACCTAAATTCAACCCAAAAGATTCACAAGAAGATATAAAATTCCACTCTTTTCCAAACTAGGTATTGAAAGATTTGCCAACCTGCAAAGTCAAACTTTGCATTACTCTTTTTGATTTTGAAAAATGTAATTATTACCAGGAAAGTTAGACTCTGATACCATATACTATACTCGAAGATATTTTCAAATGGATTAGTATTTTTAAATTTTCAGTGTTAAACCCTAATACATAAATATCAGCAGATATAAATCATATAAACTGGAAAATCACTGAAACACACAGGTTTCAATTGATGTAGCACTAAAGATATACAAGACAAAGAGTGCTTAAAATTCTGTAAAGAAGACACCGAGCATTATGCTCACAAAAGAATAATTACACTTTTGCTAAAACTCTTAAAATTCAGAATAGTACTTTGAGAAAATAAAAAAGTTCACAGTCTTATATGAATAATTGTCAGCTTTTCTCTATTCATACTTTTAAATGTAAATAGCATGTACAATATGCTATTTAAAAGAAATGTATAATTTTGATTATAAGAAGATAAATACATAAGAATGGGTACTTTACAAATATTTAGTGGGGCCAGGGAGATGGCTCAGTAGAATAAGCGCTTGCCTGGCAAGCACAAAGGTCTGAGTTCAAAGCCCTGGTTCTGGAAAAAAAAAAATAGTGATGGAAAATATCTTTGTTTAAGTATGTAATTTATTCACCAAAATTTGTTGAGCATTTACTATATGTTAACATTATTTTAGGTGGTTAAGATCCATCAACTTAAAACAGCAAAGATTTCTACCTATTTATGAAGACAATAAAAATGAAGAATAAGCATTAATTACATATTATACATGTTTTATATATGAACATATAGGATACATACAGATTGCGATTTTAGACAATGCATACAGAATGAATGAACATGGCACAGTGCGTGTCTGGCAAGTCCAAGGTCCTGAGTTCAATTCCTGGTACCCAAAACAAAACGAAAAAACAAAAACTCTTCAAAAAAAAATGAATGAATGAACAGAAAACAGTAATAGGAAAAGACAGGGGGTGGGACAGGACAGAAGATGGAACAGGTGACTGAAACATCCTTGTTACAAAGGTAAAGTGTAAACAGAAAGCCAAAAGAAATGAAAGCAGTAAGCCTCAAAACCTGGAGAAAGGCATGGAGAGGAGACAGGCTGAGGAAGTACTTCTCAGAGCCTGCTGGATTCCAGGAGGAAGAATAGAAAGGTTGGGGCGCCTGGATTGCAGGAGCTGAGGGCAAGGAGCAGAGAAACAGATACCGCAACAGCTGTAGCCGGTCACAGAGAAGCGTGCAGACCATGTGGAGAATTTGTCTAACCTGGTGAATTGTAGAGCCCCTTCAAGGCTCTGTTTCCTTACACAGCGAAGACCCCTGAGGCAACTCTATAGAGAATAAACTGGGAAGAGGCAAGAGGTGAGGCTGCTGGACCTGACAGCGCATCTACTGCATGGTGGACGGTGGAGCCAGGGGCAGGCTGCCAGTAGCAGAAACGGTGACAACAGTCGGACTCTGGGATGGGTAGATAGATAGAGAGAGAGATAGACAGACAGACAGACAGACAGACAGACAGACAGACAGAGTACAGTGTGTGTGTGTGTGTGCGCGCGCGCGTTTGTGGCCAGCTCAGTCCACCCTGGGGGCAGGGCTGAAGCAGCATGTGGGGCTGGGCATCCAACCGCGGTCCCTGCGCTTTGCCTAAGCAGGCACTTTAGAGGGCTGAGCTATCTCGCCGGCCTCCATGGACTCTGCTATATATTGGACGCAGAAACAGCATAATTTCATGATAGGAAGGATTCTATACAAAGTTTAAAGTTAAAATGAAAGCAAGTTTCTTCAAGCCTATTTAGTAGTAAAGCATAATGTTTTTATCAAAAGTTTATAGTGCTGCAATACAAACAACATCACATGTAGACACATACAGTATTTATAAGCAAAACATCGGGACAAACAGAAGTCTGGAAAGAGTTCAATAATGTCCTCTACCTAGAACAAAGCATACAGAATTATAATTATCTTTGCCTAGCATTTTGACAGCAGGAGCCCTTTGATTCTGTCAGAAGAAATCAGCTCTGTATCCAATTTAATGCCACCAATATTAGTAGGTATTATTTCTGTGCCAGTGATTTCCAACAAAGTAAGAGGTCTCTGACATTTGAAATAAATCAATTTGCACTGGTGAAGAATTAAAGTACTGTAAGACTTCTTCTTACATTACAGATAGGTGATCATTCCCCTTGTAAACTCATAAAAATTTTATTTTATTCCCCAGATATTCCTTTCGACTGCCATAGATGGTTTGGCCCTGATCCTGGTTTAGTCGTAGGCCAAGGTTCTATGTCTCCCTTCCTGGCGCCTCCTACTCACAGCTCAGCCCAATGTACCTTCTAGCCACTGACAAATGCCCTTTGCACCAAGGATGCTTATCCTTGCCATTCAGTGACACTGATGCTTCAATGGCTGCCTATTATCTCACAAGATCATGAAAATTACAAGGAGTTGGGGGCCATGAAAGCACTTTCAAAAAGCAAACCACTATGGAAACAGATGCACTTTCTTGATCAATGTTTCAAAGTTTAAACTCCTCTTCGAGGACTGAATAGAACATGTCCTGTGGGGTTTCCATTGCTGGAACGAATACCGACACTCACAAGTCAAGGGGAGAAGGTTTACTTAACTCACAGTTTATAAAGTCCACAGCAAGGTGGTCCATAGCAGGGTAGCAGGACAAAGGGGCATGGCAGAGGAGAAAGAGCCCATAATGTGGCAGTGGAGCAGCAGGTGCAGCCAGCCTCCTTTTGAGTCCCTTCAAGGCTACAAGACTACAGATTGGTACCACCTACTCCAGGGTGCAGCTTCTTGATAGCGAATCCAGTCACCCATGCCCAGAATCATGCTCACTCAATCAGTCTGCGCCTCTGCTTAGTACACGTCCCCACCCAGCTTCATACAGCCATGGTCCAGCCACCTCCTGAAGTACCACCTATGAGCACCTAAGGCTTTTGGCACTCCTACATACAAGCCATAAAAGAAAGCAAGCCATCAAGCTCTAGAATTCAAAAGAATTAACTTGGCACTGATTATTAATTATGCCTTCAGCAAGTTATTGATCTTTTCTAGGCCTCAGCTACATTATTTCTAAAAAGAGAGAGAGGTTCATACCACTCACCAGTAGGACTGTGGTAAACACAACAAAACTAGTATATATCATGCATTATAGAGGATGTATATATAAATTATATATCTATGAATATTTCATGTCAGTAATTTCAGTAATCAAATTTCTGATATATCACATATGAACCTCAGACTAAACTCAGGAATGCTGAAAAAAATCTATTTCTTCATTTTATTCATTTATTCATTTGTTTATGTATTTATTTTTGTGGCTGGCTCAGCCTGCCTTTGAAGCAGGGCTGGCATGGCATGTGGTGCTGGGGGTCGAACCATGGTCCATGCGCTTGCCTAAGTTTGCTTAACAGCCGCTTTAGATCACTGAGCTATCTCACCGGCCCCTATTTCTTCATTTTTAAAGCTTAACATATGTTTGATTTAGAATAGAAGTTCTTGTTTTTTCAGTGAGATACTTAGTTTTGCATTGCTTGGCTCTCCTCCAAAGTCGTGCCTGAACCTAGCAGGCTGGGCATGCCCAGGAATATGGAGATGTCTCCAGGGTCCTCACTAGCAAGGCCAGAAAGGACGCTTGCAGGCCACAGGATCTGTGCTTCTGTGCACAAAGGTGGCGAAGGGAATCTCTGATCTGGCTGCGAACACTGTTGCTTCAGGCTAACTTCCCCAAGAAATAATCCCAGGCAGACAACCTGCTCTTGGGGAGGTGTCTTCACAAGTCTTTCCTTTCTTCTCCTAACTAAAGATCCTATTGATCAAATGAATTTAGACTTTCAACATGCATAGAAGGTATTTTACAGATGTTCCTAGCATCAATAATAAAAAAAAACAAAAGTGGAAGACCAAGAAATGCAAAGAGCCCACCAACCTGTGTGGAAAGAGGACAAAACAAAATATATGCACAAGAAAACATTTTAATAGTTTATGTTTGAACCACTGCAATTGAGACCCATTCCTAAGATTTGCAGTCCCTATTTTCTACTGCAAACAATGTCTATCTACCAAAACCAGCTTGTCTCAAATGCACAGAGAAGGCTGCGTTGGTACGATGTGCAGGTGCTGGAAAGGGAAAAACAACTGAAAAAGAAAGAAACTGAAGAAGAAGACAATGCTCCCCGAACCATGTGGAAAGAAAGCCCAAGCTTCTGATTCTTGGGCTAAAAGGGACTGGATGAGAAACACCCTCTTGATTTCTCACCAAGGGGAGGAGAAACCAGAGGAGAACTGCTCTACGTAAAGAACTGAGGGACGACTGCCTTCACTGATGATGCCATTGTTACCGGGGCTTCCTGGGTATCCTTTTCCATGTTTGCCGAGTACTACAATAAAACACTACTCTTCTCTGCAGAAGCTTTGAATTTCATGTGCATTATCACACTATTCAAGGAGTTCCATGTCAAGTGATCATCTAAGGATAGAAGAAAGTTTAATAAAAAATTTACACGATTAAGAAAGAAATCTATGAAAAATTTCCATTATCCTGACAACTCTCTTTCAGATATTGTTATTCTCCTTAATTAGATATTTTCCCAGTATCATAACAATGGGTAGGATGTGTACTAAACAGCAATTCTCTTTAGTTCACAGAAGTCAATGAACTAAATCTCTAATGCAGAAGTAAGAAGTCTGGCCCATATGATCTTAAATAATTGTTATGAAATAAGTGAAGAGGATATATCTGAATGTCTTTAAAATTAATGTGCAACTACTTATCAAGTTATTCGTAAGTGGAACACATATCCTAAAACTACTGTTTGAAAAGTTATCTTCTAAAACTACATTATATACCACTATAATTGTCTAGATTTTATTTTAACTCAGTCTAATTCAACTCTTAAGAATCTTTTACCAGATCCTTGACTACATGTTTCCAAACCTTAAAGACATTAGAAATTCTGATTTTAAGAAGTCCTGGGGGGCTGGGGAGGTAGCTCTATACTTTGAGTATAGTATTCGGTACTTAAAACATGCAAATTAAAGAAAATGGGTACAATAAGTCCAAAAGCATTAAAGGAATAACAGCGCTGATTGGGGTCATTACAAAGACTAGTGCAGTTTGGACATTTCGCAAGGGCTGCCGGGAGAGTGGCTGCACATAGGGCTGAAGTACAACCCACTCACTACCTGATGTCACCCCTTCCACTCTGGCTTGCTTGTATCTCAAAAATCTGCCTTATTTCCTGTCACTGGGGTCTGTATGAAGGATATTCTGAGCTCGGTATTTTCCCAGGACCACTGTGGCTATTTACTCAAGAATTCAGAAACAAATGCTAGGATTGTCTTATAAAAGGCTGTCAGAGTAGCTTTTCTAGAACCCACTGGTGGTCCACTTTCTGAAACAGAATGTGGGCTAGTCCTATGATCCTTAAAAATGACCTGTCAGGAGTGAGGCACTAATCACACTTTATTAAACTGTCCCTGAAATGCTCAATGGCATCTATCACTTGGACTTATTCAGAAAATTGCATTGTACTGAATCTTTGTTCTGTAAATTGTGCTGGTGTCAAAAATAAAATTTCAGGGTTTTATGGCATTTAAACAAATTACATCTGGCTGTGAAAACTGCAAAAGGAGCATATGACCTTTAAAAGGTCTAATAGCTGTTCAAATGCTAAACAGCCTATTAGATTACACAGCTGTTTTCTCTTCTGACGCTGGAATCTTAGGAAGTGGTCCTCGCTACTGTAGCCTAAACTTTGAACTACAGCACCATTCCTCCATGATGCTCAGCTGGCATCTGGGCCGCCATATGCCTTCACTGTGCTGGGCTGTCCCCCTCACCCCAGAATGTGTTGCCTCTTTCATTCCTAACCATGAAATGCCAGCAGCATCGTCCTTGTGACAAGCAAGCATCCTCCAAGGAGTGATGCTGTCCAAACTAGAGAACAATGATTCCATAATGTCACCATTTTCCTAATTCATAACATGAGTTTTCTGCTTGCTTTGCGTGAAACTTCAAAAGCCCCTGGTGACTGAATGTTATTTATTCTCCCCCTTTCCCAATGTCTGGGTACCTGCCATCTAGGAACTCCTTCGCCAGGGAAGGAGCCATCCATCTAAAGTGTTTCCGGAAAGTAAGTACCTAAGCGTGGGCTTTAGGAAGGCATTTACCTTGGTTTATGGCTGTTTATAAAGCTACAGTATGCAAGACAATCTTTCTGAAATGTATTAATAGCCTTTCTTCTTCTTTTGTTTTTAATGTATTTGGTTGTTGCAGGATCTCACCATGGAGCTCAGACTCGTGGTGATCCTCCTGTTTTCAGCCTCCCCAGAGCTGGGATTACAGGCATGTGCCACCACGCCCAGACTCTGGCCAACTCAACCTGGGGGCAGGCTTGCTCAGCGTGTAGTGCCAGGGATGGAACTGCAGTCCCTGCTCTTGCCTATGCAGGTGCTTTAGTCCGCTGAGACAGCTCAGCGGCCCCTCAATAGCTCTTCTACACCAAAATAGTGAATTATAGAATTGGAAAGTGTTATGTATTATAAGGTTTATTACAGCCTTCATTTTTCTGCAAACAACAAAAAATTACAAAGGCTAACTGCAGAGAGCAAAGAGCATTTTCCAAACTTATTGGACCAGGCTTACAATAGTCTCTGTGCTTCCCACAGAATACATTTCAGCATGACTTCTCTGAGACTTGCTCCACTCTTTTCCAGTGAAGGCCTGCCACAGTCCTCTGTGAGTCAGCCAGGCTAGGTCCTCCATTTGAGCTCCCAGGGTACCCCGTGTCTATGCCTTCAACAAAGATTATGTGACAGCGATGGCCACTTTATTAATCTCCTTCTCGCAAGATCAGGATGGTGTCCACTGGCCCACTTCCTTTTCTTGTAAATTCAATTTTATTTGAATGTAGTTCATGTTCACTGTATTTTATCTATGGCCATTTTCATGATACACTGGCAGAGCTGAGTGATGATGAATTGGGGACAGCACAGTTCAAAAGACTGAAATACCTGTTCTTTGGTCCCTTAAGAAAAGTTTGCCAACCATTGCTGGAATCTACTAATATCTTGAGGTCAGCTATGAGTATGGGTGGGATTTAATATGTCTCCCAAAATGCTGTGCCAAAGGTCTGGTTGCTGAGGGGCTGTTCACAGGTGACTGACCAAAGGCCAAGGGTTTTAACTTTTATCAGTGGGTTCGATCGTAATCTGATGATAGCCCTGGGAGCTGGTGGAAAGTGTAACCTCAGTAAAGAGTAGATCAGGGACCTGGCCCTGGGAACAGTGTGTGGTCTCCTCCCCTTTCAGGGTCCTGCTCCTTTTTTTCTCATCTTGGCTGCTATAGGTTGAGAAGCTTTTCTCCACCATGCCCTGCTGTGTGATGTTCTGCCACATCTCAGGCCCAAGGCAATGGCCCCATTCACTGTCACACTTTATACATAGATATCCCCATAATCCTTCACTCACCCATAGGTAGGCCTTCAGGGAGGTGATTGGGGGATTCATTCACTGATTCCTTCCCTTCATAGATGAATGGGATGTTGGGGATGAAGCCTTCTCCAAGGATGTGGGTGTGGTTTGGAAGGGTGGCTCTTGCTTCTCCCCTCTCTCTCACTGCTTCCTACTGCCCTGCCATGAAGAGCTTCTCCCTTGCTATGCTCCGCTTCCATGTCTTCCTGTCTTGGAGCCAGCTGACTATGGACTGAAACCTCTACACAATGTGAGCCAAAATAAACTTCTTCCTTAAACTGTGGGTTTGGGCATTGGGACTCAGCCCCAAGAAAGTAACTAAGATATTGATGATGGACCAAAATGTCTGGGACTGTGAACCAAAACTACATCCTCTTTTACACTATTTTTCTCAGGTATTTTGTCATAGCAATGGAAAGCTGACAAGCAGAGGTACGACATCCAAATCCTGCAGTTTAATGCCTCACAAATGCTACATACTCAACATTTGTCACAGGAAAAGAAATATTTTAACTTTCAAAATCAGTGTAAAATATTTTATTTCAAGGTAAATACTTTTATAAAATACGAGGGATAGAATATTCAACTTAGGTAACACAGCCAACGATCCTCTTTAATGTTAAAATTGTTTCTATGTCAACTTGGAAATAGAATATGAAGTTTCTACTTTTCCTTTGGGTCATAATTCCTGAATATAGATGTTTAATGATTACACATCTCTGGAATGAAACCAAAGCTAGCCTTTGCTTTTATTTTGTCCTATTAATATTAAATTTATTCTTTACCAAAATTTTTATTTTCTGATTTTAAAAATTTTAGAAAGCATAAAAAGGCAGTAAATAATATCTACTTATTAGAGCCCTTAGTGGACTGGTTGTGCTCTTAATGTCTAAAAGAGGCAGTAAAAAAAAAATCACATTTATACATTTTAAGAGGTTTGGTTTAATTATAAATTAAGTTTAGTAGCACTGGAATGAATTGTCATCAAATAAGATAAGCATGTTAAGTTTCTTTTTGCACAAGACCCATCTCAAACAATGCATACTGCAACTAGCTAATATGAGAATGAGCACCTCATACTCTAAAGGCTTCGTATATACCACAATGAAGAGAAAGCTTCGGAGGTCGTGGCCCATGTTTGGAGAGAATGCTCCTCCGAGGACTTCTGCTGCCCCAAGGAGCCTGGATGCTCAGACTGCCCAGGATCTTGGCACTGCCTTAGGCTCAACTTTCAGTCATGCATCAAATAAAAGAATCAAATGTCAGAATGAGTGACATAAATTCCCATGATTATTATTACTACATTGTATAAAAGCAGAAAATTCTGCCAATGGTAGTCACTATTAAAAAGGTGGAATAATATCAAGAAAATGGTTAAACCAAGAGTGAAGCTCGGTGGTAGTGCGCTGGCCTGGAAAGCCTGGCTTTGGTCTGCAGCACTGGAAAAAAAGAAAGGACGCAGAAAAAAAAAATTTTTGCAAATTAATTTATGTATGGATCCTAAATTCTATAGAACTTTTAGCCAGCCCACTGAAAAGTAGATTACCTTAATAAAACAGCAATTTTAATGGTGATTAAAGTAATTCTACTTATTGAGTGCTCATAGGTCAAGTACCTTTCTTAACTATTTTAGCAATAATAATAATTATCATGAACATCTATTCAGCACTTGTTGATTCAGGCATTCCACCAACACTTTATACATTTTATCAGTATCTGTAACAATTTTCTTTCTATCAAAAAAGTATTAATGCAATTTATAAAATGTTAAAATGATAAATTTATCAAAGGATACACATAAAATGATACACATTCCTTCCAGTACCATATTTATTAATTTTTAGACACCTTAACAGCATAGCTTAGTTTTACACTGGTATTTATATTAATGTGTATTTCTTCAATTTATTGTACATTCATTTCAACGAATAGCATGTAAGAGATTTTTGCAGTGAGACAAGATGCTATAAAACACCACAAATTAGTTTGTCCCCCATATCTGCGATTACAGATTAGGGTGGCCAGCTCTCCAAGTCAGGACATATTTTCTGGAGACAAATATCAAAATCCAAAGGAATAATTTAGTAGGAATTGCAAAGAAACAGAACAACAACAACAAAAAAAAAACAGATTCCTATGAAGTGAGAATGTTTGTTAATGGTGGGCCCTAAAATATTTCATCATAAATAGTAGTAATTCAAGTTATAACTTTCAGTTATGGCCATAAGTCTATAATGTAAATATCTTTTTAAATGAGTGCTTAGGATGTGCTGAACATGTTATACTAATTTCACTGCCAGGTTGTGGTGTAGTAGCTGTGTGGCATAGTAGCTGTGTGACATAGTAGCTGTGTGGCATAGTAGCTGTGTG
>NW_004524581.1:1873228-1878439 GCF_000260255.1 Octodon degus | reverse complement strand
GTGTGGCATAGTAGCTGTGTGATATAGTAGCTGTGTGGCATAGTAGCTGTGTGGCATAGTAGCAGTGTGGCATAGTAGCTGTGTGGTTTTTGACTTGGTAGCTTTATGTTTAGCAAGCTAGCAAGTCTTTCTAGTCTGCTTTCCTATGAGTGAAGTGGAAATGATAACACTAACCTTTATAAGAACTAATTGATTTTACTGTTCAATAATTCTTCTGGTTGTCTGTTTAGACAACCTTCCCCTCCTATAAATGATAAAATAGGTGCTTCCAGGTCTCCCTCAAGTAATGTTATCTCTGCACATCTGAGCACCACAAGCTGGTCTCAGACCCAGGTCTGTAGCTCCAGGCATTCAGCTGAAGACTGGGGTTCATGCATAGATACTTTTACTCTCCTGACTGGTAGCACCATGCACCACCTTGTAAACATCCCCTACTCTAAGGGGAGGCAACCACAGTAGTAAGCTTTCAGCTGAGGTGCCAGAGTACACTGCGGTGCCAGAGGCAATCTTGTGCTTTTGCCACAAGCAGTGTTGTTTTGCTGCCCTGCAATTAGACTACTAGAATTCTGCTCTCAGAAGCTGCCGTAAGCTCTTTGATTTTTCACCACCCAACTAGGCAGAGCTTCTGGAATAGGCCTGCTGTCCATGGCCTACACGTCCATGTCAGTAGCTCCGTATTTCTTTATCTTATCTTTACTGAAGGATAACTGATGTAGACACATTCCAGGTATAGTACTTAATGAATACATCATTATTTTTGAAAAAAAAAATGTGCATGCCTGTGATACTATCTCCACAACCAAGCTATAAACTTTCTCTTAAATAAATTCTCTATATTCCTGTGTGGTATAATACCTACGATATGGTACTGTGTACTTTAAAATACACTAAAAGAGGGCCAGCCAAATAGCTCACCAGATTAAAGTCCCTACTCAGGCAGATGCAGGGGTCAGAGGTTTGATCCCCATTGTCCCAGTGCCAGCCCCACCCTGGAGCATGCTAAGGTGGCAATTGAGACTGGGCCTGGTGGCATGCACCTGTAATCCCAGCTCTTGGGAGGCTGAATACAGGCGGATCACTATGAGTCTAATGTACATAGTGAGACCCCGTAGACCGTGTAGACCCTTACTAAAAAATACAAAAGAAAAAATACACTAAAAGCATATATCTCATGTTCTTATCTCAAAGAAAATGAGCAAAATCAGGTCACACAAGAAAGCTTGTTTATATAACTAACTGTATGTACTAGCTTAGCCTTTATGATCCCAAGCTAGGTCATGAGAATTGAGAAACCAAGAAAGGCATTTCATGACCTTCAGATTAGAAGGGTATGGAGATATATAAATAATAGAAAACTAAAAGTGGAATTAAGTCATAAAAGAAGTTGTCATGTAATTTGAGAATAAAAATAAAGTACAGAAATAGAGTTAAGTTGAGAATTATAAGAAAACATATAAGATGAAAGAAAGGGCAGAAAGTACCTGGGCTTGAAAAGATTAAGTTACATGCATTGAAGAACTGGGAACAGTGTACAGAAAGTGCAGAGGTCTTGAACATTATATTGAATGTGGTAGCAAGTACTCGCCTGTTCTTGGAACACAGACTTCAATCAGGAAAAATGAAGAGACCCAAGAAGAGGAGGAGCAGCTAATTATGAGGTGCATGGCAGCAACTGGATTAGAGCTCAGAGAGCAGAACATGGCAAATAAATCCTGGAAATTCATGTAACTTGCTTGTACAATGTTTCCAGGGGATGTAATACCATTTTATTTTGTGCAAATCTTTGCCTGATTTTTATAAGAACTACATATCATAATGTAATTTAATCTTGTGCTCCTGAAACAGAACCTGCCATTAAGTAGACAAAGTACAACCATCCGGCTTCACTTTTTCAATAATAAAAGCAGGAATAGCAAATGTACAAGGCATTGTGTTGTGCACCCAGCGCTGTTCTTCTCTTCCACACGTACTATCTCATTCTTAGTGTTTCACATATGACAGCATCATGACTGTGAAGATTAAATGGCTTCATTACATGGAAAGTGATGCTATTGTCTCCATTTTACAGATGAGGAGAGTAAGGAGATGAAAGAAACATGGCTGCGATTACAAAAGTTATCAGCAATGGAGTGAGCAAATGCAAAGGTAAGAAAACATAATCCCAAAAGGTCAAATCTCTACAGCAGTGAGAGTAACAAATAGTCACAGAGACATCGCACCTTAGGTGACTGCGTGAAATGATGTTCCTGCTGTGAGTTAGAGATGGTTTCAAGCTCCCACCACTGCTCAAATAAGGGGTAGAGGCTACCAGTTCTCCTGAGAAACTGAGTGAGGCTGAGGCTTTAGGGTCAAAATAACGCACCAGTGTTGGCTTCAATACCCAAGGCTTTTAGCTTCTGAGCTTTCCCAGCCAGCCACTGAGTTGCAGAAAGTTCCTTGTCCAGTAATGACGATGACACTTAGGGATGCGACCCCAGACAGCCAGCAGCACCCAGGGCCTTGGCTACGGCTCCAGAGCAGAGCACTGGTCCACTGAGTGCAGCCACCACAGGGAACTGTAGAAATGATAAATCACTTCACTTTGAGCCTGTACTTGAGAGATGGGCAGCACTGAAGGACTCTCTGTGACTGAGTATTTACCTGCTCTAAGACTGAACTTCTGTTATAACTAAATAGGACTCATTCAGGTAAAACTATAATCTCCACCAGCCTGCTCTTTGTACAACACTCTTATTATTTACTTGAGTGGTATTTGGAAATAGTAAATGAACTGCTGTCTTCTTTCTTTCTTTCTTTTTTTTTTTTTTAACAGGGTCTCACTATGCAGATTGGAATCGTAGTGATCTTCCTATTTCCACCTCCCCAGTGCTGGGATTACAGGTGTGTGCCACCACACCCAGACTTCATTGCCAGCTTAGCATGCCTGGGGGCAGGTCTGGCACAGCACGGGGTACCAGGGATCAAGCCCCAGTCCCTGTGCTTGCCTAAGCAGGCACTTTAGTCTGCTGAGCTATCTCGCTGGCCCTTGTCTTCTTTCTTGAAAGTGAAAAGAACACAAGAGTGTCAGAAATTATAATTTCAGAGAAAACCTCTTTCTGTTTTAAAGTGGCTTTTTATTGAAGAGGATTCTTAATAATTGAAAAATATAAGTCCTTGCCTGTGTCATTTCCTCGGACCACCTTAAGGCATTTTGCCACCTGGAAGGTCAATTGTGCTCATAACAGGATTATAAAGCTGGAGACAGCATCAGTCACACTAAAAAGGTTTATAGAAACAAAAGTTTACTTTAAAAGTATGTTTATTATCTTTACAAGTTCCATCTTGACACAGAGACTTGCCAGTGAAATCATGCGGCCAATTTTCTTCCAAAGAAAACACCTGTGCCTTTCAAAACTCTAAAGTGACTCAGATAAAAATAAAGAATTCTACCAAGTGGTTCTCTGCTTAATGTGATAGTTTAATAGGAAGATGAAACCCTGGTCATGTAATTCCTTCCCTTAGTAAACTTCTTTCTTAATCCGTGGGTAAATCATTGCTCCATCCATGCTTCAGTGAGCGTCCCTTAGGTTGTGGTGTAAAACTTGTTTGTATTCCACAGAAAACGCCATAGATATTTATGGGACAGTGTTCTCTACAGAAAATAAACACACACACAACCAAAGGGTGGGGAACAGAGATAAAGAGACAAACAGAGCCATAAAGAGATTTTCAGAGTCCGAAGGCCTAAGAAGTAGGGAAAACAATGGTGTAAATGGTGTTTATTTTAAGTCTTCAAGCAAGAAAACTAGAAGCACCAATGTCTCAAAGAAAGACCAGTCCTCTCCTTCTATCTGAGACAAGTTTCTGCTATGTTTGGCCATGTTCATCAACAATCTTCCTGTCTCACCAAATAACTAAGATAGCCGGTGTCTTCCACCCTGCCCATCTTGTCCTCCACCTCTTGATCTCCCTGTGTAAGTCTTCAAGAGATTGGGTGGTGTCTACCCACGTTGGTGGAGGGGGGCTTTATTTACCACCAATCTAAATATTCTCTTCCAGAAACAGTTTTACAGAGACAAAGAAATGAAAATTCATCACCAGGATGGACATTTCTTAGCACCATTAGGCTGACACATTAAATTAACCATTAAATGTGTGAAATGCTGCTTGCTGAGAAACCACCATCTTAAATGGAGTGGTAGATCCCAGAACGCATAGATGTCTGTCTGACCATGTCTAGCAGATCTGTAGAACAGCTTCCCAAAGTGTTTCTCTTTGGGGACTGACAGCCTCCCAGGCAGAGAATTCATCCTAAGCTAACATGGAGCCACATTAATGGATCATTTCCATCTCAGTACCACCTTTGGACAAGGGATTCCTAACTTTTCGTCTATGCTGTAATAGACTCAGAAAGATTAAATGGTTTGCAATATATAATTGTAATTTAAACATATATCACACAAAACATGTTTTAAAAAATGAATGCAATGAATATAGATTTATTATGTAAGACGGGGCTGAGAAAATGCTTCCACAAGTAATCGCCTGCATGAGCGTAATGACAGATGCTACACAATTATAAAAACGTGACATACTGTTTGTTCCACATAATCCATGATTTATGATGCTATGTCTACAGTTCCTCTCCTTGCCATCAGGTTATGTATATTTAAAACTCCTCCTGCTCAGTAACTTGTATCTGATTTCAGAACCCAGATGTAAACATCTGGCATTGAACTCCACTGATGCCATAAGAGCCTGAAGCTGCCTTCAGATATACTCTCAAGCCAGAATGGGGAGAGGTGAGCTCTTGATGGTCAAATGAAGGATCAGTATATGGATTCTGTACGCAAGAATTTTATTCCTTCCTAAGGGAATCCCATTTAAAGGCCCAGACACATAGCTCCTGCAGAACAGCTGGGTGGTTTGCACTAAGAAAGATGCAAACTTACAAATTTGAGTTTAAAAAAGGGCCTTAAAGAAAGGGATTCACAGTGGTTTCCTTTCTGGGGGCCATTCCCTCTTCTCAGTCTCATGCTATTCACAGAACAATAGACTTCCATTTACAACTTCTCAAAATAAAAAAAGAAGCACAGTTGTGTGTGTATTTGTTCCCTGAGAAGAAGTAAAAGACACTTGAGGCCAACTATTTTTCTTTCTTTCTTTCTCTCTGTGTCTCTCTGTGTCTCTCTGTCTCTGTCTCTCTGTCTCTCTCTGTCTCTCTGTCTCTCT
>NW_004524581.1:1862761-1873128 GCF_000260255.1 Octodon degus | reverse complement strand
CTTCCTTCCTTCCTTCCTTCCTTCCTTCCTTCCTTCCTTCCTTTCTTTTGTGGTACCAGGGATAGAACTCAGGACCTTGAGCTTGCCAGGCAACCGCTTATTCTTTGGAGCTACCTCCCCAGCCTTACTTCTCTTATTTATCTTAGGATGATGAAGTTCTAACTGTACCTCTTAGAGTCAGCCCTGAACTTATCCTGTTCTACTTGAAGACCACTATCACAGTTATACAGCAAAGCACAAATAAAAAAGTCAAAGAATAAAATGTTTAGAATTATATAATTACCCTGGTTCCAGCTTTTTTTTTTTTTTTTTTTTAATTCCAGAATATCACCAAAGCCCATTTACATAGAGCAAAAGGCAAATTTTTATTTAAAAGCCACCAGATGCTGCTTCTGGTTTCATTCTGTTCCCTGTCTATTCTGTTTTGATGTCAGCTGAGATATTCAGAGGGTGACCAGCTCATCAGTAACCACAGGCTGGGGTCTATGGATCAGTTTAGGAACAGTAATGCAGCCAGTGCATGGGAAAGTCAGGAACACTATGCAAACACCCCATCTGTCCTCCAGAGACATGCGTCTGAAGTGAGAGCCTCGAGCACCTCAGTTTCTTTTTTTTTTTTCTTCTTTTCTTTTTTCTTTCTTTTTCTTGTATTTTAGGGAATGGTCTACAGGGTATACAGGGTCTCACTACTAGATTGGACTCATAGTGATCCACCTGTTTACAGCCTCCCAAGATCTGGGATTAAAGGAGCATGCCACCACACCTAGTCTCAATTGCCATCTCAGCATGCCCCAGGGGTGGGGTCAGCATGGCAGGCCAGGGATCGAACCCTCAGCCCCTGCACTTGCTTGCAGGTGCTTTATTCCACTGAGCTATTTGTCCAGCCCTCTAGCACTTCAGTTTCTCAGCATGGTTAAGTAAATCATGATTTGAGGAAGACATAAAATACATAGAATACTCAATAATATCCATCAAATCAATCCTAGAATTAATAACCTAATTTAGCAATCTGGTGGATACAAATATACCAATAGTGAAACTACTAGGAAAGAAATTAGAAAAAAAAAAAAAAAAACTCAGATAACATCAAGAAAATTAAATATGTAAAAATTAACCTAAAAAAGTGAAAGACCTCTTTTACAATGAAAATTATCTGCAAAAGAACATTGAAGATATTATGAGAAAATGGAAAGTTTTTGCTTGTTCCTGGATAGGCAGACCAGTATAATCAAGATAGCCACAGTTCGAAAATTGATATACGATTTTAATGCTATACTAGAATACCAATAGCATTTTTCACAGAACTGGAGAAAGCCATCCCAAAATTCATATGGAACCAGAAGAGAGCCCAAATAGCAAAAGAAATCCTTGTTAACAAGAGCAAAATGGGTGGCATTACAATTCCAGTGGGACCTTATATTACAAAGCTACAGTGATAAAAACAGCAAAGTGCAGTCTCAAAGCCACATATAAAGGTCACTAGAACAGAACAGAGGATACAGAAACAACCCCAAGCTCATTCAGTGATTTGATCCTCCACAAAGGGCCCAAAAACTTACATTGAAGGAATAAGTGGTGCTGGGAAAACAGCTATCCATATGGAGAAGTTTCAGTGGAGTCCCATATCATTCATCATTTATTAAATTAGAATCAAAGCAGGATCAAAAATATATGTTAAAACAGAAACGCTTGCCATCCTGGCCCTATCCCCGGGGCACACTGAGACGCTTGAGACTGGGTGTGGTGGTAAGCACCTGTAATCCCAGCACTCGGGAGGCTGAACATAGGTGGGTCACTACAAGTCTGATCTCCGGAGTGAGACCCTGCAGATGTGGTAGACCCTGTACTACACACACACACACACACACACACACACACACACACACACGCTTATCCTGCTCCAAGATAAAACAGGCAAACTCTTGAAGTTATAGTCGTAGGCAAGGACTTTTCTAAACACAATCCTGATGACATAGGAAATGATACTAAGAATCAGTGAATGGCATTATATCAAATTTAAAAGCTTTTGAGCAGCAAAAGAAACAGCAGAGTGAAAACACAACCTACAAAGTGAGAAAAGTTTCTCCTCGCTATATCTTGGACCAAGTATTAATACCTAGAATATGAACTAAAAAAAAAAAAAAACTAGACTCTCCAAAAATCAAAGAACCAACCAAAACATGGGCAAGTGAAATGAATGGACACTTTCCTTAAAAACACAGGCCAATGAAAACATAAAGAAATTTTCGGCATCCATGGCCACTAGAGAAATGCAAATTACAGCAACACAGAGAATCCATCTTACTCCAGAAAAAATGACCATCATCAAGACATCAAATAACAAATGGTGATGGGGCTGTGGAGGGAAAAGAAACCATTCTATATTACTGGTGAGAATATAAACCAGTACAACCTCTAGGGAAATCAGGACGGAGATTCTCCAAAGCCTAAATCAAGAAATTCCACTGGACTCAGCTTTTGTCCTTCTAGGTTTCTTCTGAAAAGTATTAAACATATCATATTACAGTGACACAAGCATAGCTATGTTTATAGAATCATAATTAATACTTACTAACTCTTGAAGCAACCTATGGATCTGTCCTTAGGTGAATGAAGAACATGTGATATTTACACACAATGCAGTACTGTTCTGTCATACAGAAAGGTAAACTTGAGTCACTTGTAAGAAAATGAATGCACCATGAGACCATAATGGTACATGAAATAAATCAGACACACATGCTTACATATTGAGTGCATGGTTTTCCTTGCAAGAAAACTCCAAGGCATAATTAAAAAGCAAAATGAATGGGAAGTAAAGAGATAGAGCTCTCTCAGATGGGAAAAGGATTGTGAGACAGAGATAGGAAAGAGAAGGGAGGGAAGGGGATGAAAAAAGGAATGAATGGGCCAGCGAGATAGTTCAGCAGACTAAAGCGCCTACTTTGTCAAGCTTAGGCAAGTGCAGGGACTCGTGTTCAATCCCCATAACACATGCTGCACCAGCCCAGCCCCCAGGGCCCAGTGGGCTGCCAAAGTCCAGGCGTGGTGGCGCACACCTGTAATCCCAGTGCTGGGGAGGCTGAAAACAGGAGGATCGCTATGAGTCCCAGCTGTGTGGTGAGACTCTGTAACAACCAAATACATGAGAGGGAGGGAGGGAGGGAGGGAGAGAGAGAGAGAGAGAGAAAGAATGAATTAAGATATGTTATCTACGTGTGCCAACTACACACAAGGAATGCAACTGTTACACAATGCAAACATGTACAAACAACATTAAAAAAAAAAAGAAAGAAAAGTGTGTGAGTCTGCATGTTTCCTCATTTTGACAAAATCGCACTGTAACAGACTGCCATGTGGGCAGAAGCTCATTTGGAATTCACCTAGAAGGCGCCCCTGGCCAGTCAGGGCAGGAATAAAGGAAATGCCCATGGCAGGAAAATCCTTCAACAGACTCTGTAGATGTTTCCTTGCTGGTGATGTTCTTGGAATAACAGAATTGGAAGACATTTAGGAGAAGAGGACATTATGTCATTACATAGTCCCTGAGAAACCTCTACACAGCCCAGTGGTGTAGGATAAAGTCCTTTGGTTTTAAACATCAAGAAAATTCATTATGTAACAGATATCTGTTGTAAGACAGTTCATTTATTCTGAATATGTTCACATGCACACATTCTAGGTCAGTGCTGTCTACCTGGTGTAGATATATTAGAGATGGTTTCTTACTGACATATCAACGCAAATGTAACCTTCTCCAGCACGGCGTGTGGAGAATCACAATACTTGTACAATATAATATGTTTGCCTATACCATACTGAAAAAAGTGCTGGATCTATAACTATGTATTTATTTACTTTTACACACACTTTATATTCACATAGACATCTAATTTTTTGCTACAATGCTTACTATTTTTATATCTTCCTGTCTAAAAGGTGTATTATGTGAAAGGGCCGGGGTTTGATCCCCAGACCTGCAGTGCTGGCCCTGCCCCTGGGGTGCACTGAGACAGCAATTAAGACTGGGTGTGGTCATATGCATCTGTAATCCCAGCACTTGGGAGACTGTAAGACTCTAAGCAGGAGAATCACTAGGAGTCCAATCTAGTAGTGAGACCTTGAACATCCTGTAGACCCTTCCCTAAAATACAGAAAAAAAAAAGTCATACAATTTGTAAAAAAATAAATAAAGGCATGTCATGCACTAGAAAACATGCTCAAATACATTCAATAAAGAGCTGAATTATGTTAATTGTGTGCTTTCTTGAGTAGGAAAACCACTGTATGTTCTCTAGGACAATGCATAAATGCACATAGTAGTGAGTTCATTTCCAAATGATAACTGTTCTCCTAACCATTAAAAAGGCAGTTCCGATCTAAAAAATTATCTAGCCAGGGAGATGGCTCAGTGGACTAAGTGCTTCCCTGGCAAGCGCAAGGGCCTGAGTTCAACCCCTGTTTCTGCCAAAAAATAAAAAATTATCTAATGTTCTTAATATCTTTATTATTATTCTTTTGATACAGGATCTCACTATGCAGCTCAGACTTGTAGTGATCCTCCTGTCCCAACCTCCCCAGAGGTGGGATTACAGGCGTGTACCACCACGTGCAGTTTTAGGACTGGCATAGCATGCCCGGGTTCCAGGGCCATCATGACATGCGATACTGGGGATCGAATTCAAGTCCTTGCGCTTGCCAGGCTGGTGCTTACAGTGCTGAGCTATCTGCCCAACCTTAATTTTTTTAGAGTCTTAAAGTAGACTAACTGTGAGAAATACTCATTTAACAAAGTATTTTTAATCTGAATTCTGCTACCATGGACTGAGAGATGGGGGAAAAATGAGTATCGTTTAGGCAAAAGTTAGTTCTTAGAGTTACACTGGACAGAACAACCTCTCTTGATAAGCTTGGCAGAAATCCTGCAGGAAAAAAAAAGTCCTCCTGGTGCAATCTTTTTGAAATTGGTTCAATCTTCCCATTTCTATTGGAAATGCTATTATGGAAAGAGGTTTGATGGTCATAGGCTGGTGATTTAGGGAATTGAGTGCCAGGGCAACAAAGAAATGAGCTGTGTGGTTTTTAAAATGTGAATTTCACTCGGAAGCCTGAGCTTTTGAAAATCAAACTGATTTAAAATATAAAATATGTAATCAAAGATAAATTCTCATAAAAATGCAGCTCAACAAATGTCATCTGTTTACAGTGGTAAGTCGAGCAGTGGGTATGCTCCGAGAGAATCATTTGCTTACTTATATGGTGCAAAGTGTGAAACATCACAGCAAAAAGCTTTTTGAAAGTGAAGCTTTAGAGTTGCTTGAAGTTGTTTGGGCAGGATTCCACCTGCCATGTGAAACTTTTAGTTTATTTTAGTACTTTTACTAGGCTGGTAACCCTGAAGAGAAAGATATTCTCTAGGATGAAGTAGACCTGAGATTAGGATTTGAGTTTGGGTAATTGATATTTGAGCTCATCTTAAGCACCACAGGTAAGAGAAAATGGCAGCCCATGGAGTTTTGATTGTCAACCAAATTTCCCTCATAGGTAACTGGAGCCTGACTCTGCTGGGTAATATTGGGAGCTGGTGTAGAACACACACGTTTCCCCATCTCCAGGCAGAAGAACTGAGTGTTCCTAAGAATTCCCGTTAGTCTCCAGATGGACATTATTTCCAGAGGCCTTGAGTCTCTGGCACTTGAAGCTGGCAAAGCAGGCCTTACAGGCCAGAGAAAAAGGAACTCAGGCAAGTAAATGCAGGGCTGGGAGCTGGGCGTCTGGAGGGGGACGAGAACAGGCATCAAGGACGAGGCTGACATTGCTTGCAACAGAAGACAACCGGCTCTTTGGAATGAAATGAAAGAAGAATTTGTCCGAGTCTCCACATATAACAGTTTAAAATCAATCAAACAAGGGAACTACCCACTCAGGTCCCCCTCTTGTCCCTCTCTTGGACAGGAGGCTTTCTTTCTCTCAATAAACATATTCTGCTCATAACCTTCATTTGTTCCTAAAATTCATTCTTCGCTTTTAGAGAACATGAACTCGTGCGGGTCAGGTCGGGAGATCCTTTTTCCTACCTCCTGCCCACCTAAGTGAGTTCCCATTCTCTCCACCTCAGCCCCACATGGGTTTACACTATAAAAGTCCCTGCAAAAGAGAGCTTCCCAGGGAACTACCCGCTCAGACCCCTCTCCCGTCCCTCTCTTAGACAGGAACTTTCTTTCTCTCAATAAATATATTCTGCTCGTAAAAAAATGAAATAAAATAAAATAAATCAAACAAATAAAAACACAAAATGCATAAGTACTTACCCTAAGAGAAAAATATGTTGCTGAACTACACTGTTAGCTCTTATAGCCTGACGGAAAGGGTCAACCTCACACTGGAACGGAGACTACAAAACCTCCTCTGTAATTTGTTTTGGAAAACAGAAAAGATTGTAAATCAAAATATTTTTGCTCCTCATCTTCTTGCCTTGTACTTAAAATATGTCTATTTCAGATTTGCATCTTTGTGGAACTGTTACTGTCTTCACATGGTATGTTTACAATATAGCTATCTAATCAGATAAGTACGTTAATATGTTAGAAAGTGGCTAATGCATTAAGTTCTAGAACATTATTCTTTAGCTGTCTGTTGTGAGGAGTGACACAGCAAGTGTTCCTTTTAAAGCAAAAATGAAGTTGTCTTTTCTTCCTATAAAGAGAAGACAAGGACATTAGAGATCCCATGTTCTAAAGCCCAAATTAAGAGCAAGAGGCAATGGATGACAAGGGCCCTATACTCTAAAAATAACAGATAAAAGAGGGAAAAAAGTGAGGCAAAAGACCAGAAGAATTCTAACACAACATTTAACGATTTCAGCAGTTGTTTGGGACATGCCCAGGGCCACACTAATGTGCTTGTGCCAAGGGCAACAGGAATGGCACTGACTTGTGCTGGATGATGTCACCACACGTGCCACTGTGGTGTTCCTTTTGAGGTAAAATTTCAGATTAACTAAATGTTATCAAGAAAGTTTTCAAATAAACATGTTTAAATGTCCTTGAAAAGCTGTGAGATATCTGGTCAATCAGAGCATTCTTAAACATTCACTGGGTGAGTTCTTTAAAGGGAATTCAGGATGAGTTTTATGAAACTATATGTTTCAGAAGTCAAATGTAGGGGCTGGAGAAATGGCTCAGTGGAATAAGCGCTTCTGTGGCAAGCACAAGGGTCTGAGTTCAATCCCCGATTCCACCAAAAAAAAAAAAAGTCAAATGTATCTGTTTAGTCTATTCAGATGATTATATACCATACTTCATGTTTCACTCTTTCATGAAGATTTAAAACACTTTTATAGTCCCCAGTTACTAGCTGTGTGGTTTGGTCTCTTCTCATTAATGCATTCCACTTTATTCCAGGAGATGTTTGATATTTCCAGTACTCCTAAAATTATAGTTAGAAGACAGAGGCCTATGGAATAGACAACGGTAACACTGTTATAAGTCACTTTCTAATTGACCAGGCTCTGAGACAATGGAATTCTCAAGGGCAAGCAAAGGATGACTGCCATGATAATTAACATTTTTAAGAAATTCCATTTGTAAGGTTTTGTCTTTTTTTTTTAAGAGCAGAGACTCAGGGTGTATCTTGTTTTCAAAATTCAGAAAACATGTGGCCACAGGAAGCACTCACACTATTTAACTAATTTCACCCAGTCCCTCCAACAACGTGAATTGAATATGATTAACCTAATTTTATAGGGCAGAAATTAAAGCTCAAAAATAATTGCATAATCATGGCCAATGACAGAGGCCTGCACTTAGAACATGTTTTCTGGATTAAAAAGCAAACAAAAACAAAACACAACAACAACAAAATCCCAGCTCTGTTTCACTATATAAGTTTTCTATAATTTATATACATACATTTTCCTATAATGTGCTATAGCTTGGGATATATTAAATCAGATGTCTTTTTGTTACAAAATAGGCCAAGGTTCAGGCAAAGCTCTAGTTAAATGCTGGCAGGCTTTGAAATTTTAAGCCTTTTTGAAGTACTAACATTCAAATTCAAGTGAAAACAGTTTGCTTGAACAACATGGAAAATTTTCAGATAACGGATTTATGCAAAGATGGCAAAAATATTAAAAATCATTTCACGGTCATAGGCTATTTTGATGCTATCATCCCTACTACTTCTGGGAAGACATAGATTATGTCCTGCTCTCGTATAGATTATCTGACTGCTACATTTTCCATGAAGGCATTTTCAAAACTGTTGATTATCCTTGTATTTTTCATGAAACAGAGGAGTCTACCAAAGAACGCACAGGCTACGGTGCTATCTCATTTTCAGTGAGTCACATTCAGAGAATTCCCCTGCAGAAGACAAGCAAGATTGGTAATGATCGCTGGAAGACATTATAAATTATGCCCAGGAACAAGGCTTAGCGGATGCACAGCTTGCCATTTGGCTTGGTATAAAATCTGACTCAAACCCTTCCACAGATGCAGCTAATAGACCTTTAGTTTCCATTTATAGTAACAGAAGTCCAAAAATAGTAAGCTTTTCCTTCAAGCTAGTGGTGAATTTAGTAACATAAAATGCAAAGAAGAAGAGGACTTATTAAAAAATAGCTACACAAATCAAGAAAGGGCATGAAAATCATGAGTCAATTAAATATAACATTGTTAATTTTTACAATGAATATTACATTACTTGTACTAATTTAGAAATCATTTGGGTAATGAATATAGATACATGTATGACCACATAGATAGATAGTTAAAATAAACTACAATTAATGTAAACAATAACCAGTCAAAAGTCTTACATAACCAAATTTTGGCTGTCTTATAATTTTCAAAGCAGAAGTTGGTACCGAGTTTAAATAAAACCCACAGGGAGAACTATCCGCTTGGGCCCCTCTCCTGTCCCTCTCTCGGACAGGAGCTTTCTTTCTCTCAATAAATATATTCTGCTCATAAAAAATAAATAAATAAATAAATTTTTAAAAACCCTACAAAATTAATTAGCACTAATCACATGAATTTTTCTCATACTGTACTATAGAGTTATATAATGAAAACAAAAAAATGAAATTCTATAACATTAATAGGAAATTAAGTTTGAACCATATTTATCATGCTTAGTAATGCATAAATGACTGAAACATTTTGAAGTCAAAATCATTACTGAAGAATTAATAACATATTTGATATTATTACATTGCCTGTGTATTATAGCTAACCAATGTTTTTGCTGCATCTGCTGAAAAATTGGTCCAGAAATCATTCTATTGTCTTTGGAAATAGAGGCCATATAAGCATTAGTGTAAAATAAATTTTATGCAACCTTTATGTTTAAATTAACTCAACTAGACTCCAGCCAGTGCCCAGGCCCAGCGTGTGAGTGGAACTTCCTCCGTGAGACAGGAACTTCCTCCGTGAAACAATTATAAATCATGTACTTATTTTTGTCTTGGTCATAAGGGATGGATGCATTATTGATCTGAATTCAATCTAGCTTTTAGAATGAAATTTATGGAAGCAAAAAACTATCTCTCCTCCACAAACTAATAGTCATCATGTTAATAAAAGCTGCCAACAGTTGAGTATGTCTTGTACACCAGATTTTGGGGAAAATATTTCACAAAAGTTGTCTAGTTTCATTTACAAGATAAGAAAACTAAACCAAAAAAACAAACAGAGAAAAAGTTTAATAAGTTACCGACATTCACACAGCACACCAGTAAGTTGAACTGGGATCTGAATCTAAATAAATTTATTTATTTATTTATTTTGTGTGTGTGTGGCCAGCTCAGCCCACCAGGGGGCGGGGCTGGCTAGCATGTGGTGCTGGGGGATTGAACTGCGGTCCCTGTGCTTTGCTTGGCTTAGCTTGTTCTAAGTAGGTGCTTTAGACCACTGAGCCATCTCACCAGCCCAAATATTCAACATACTTTTTGTCTTTTTTTTTTTTAGTGGAACCAGGGATTGAGCTCAGACCCTTGTGCTTGCCAGGGAGGCACTTATTCCACTGAGCCATCTCCCCGCCCTGGGATCTGAATCTAGCAGTCTGACAAAACCTAGACTTAATCACTCACAAAGAAAGCTCCTCCTCCTTTTCTCTAGGTAAGAGGCTAATGCTCTACAGAAAGTGCCACATTTGTGAAAAGATGTCTGGAGAGGAGGCAAGAATGAAGGATGTAGGATACGTGAAAAGCGAAAAGGACAAGACCGGTGAGAGACTTCACGCAAAAGTCATAAGGCATCTCATTAAAAATGAAAAGGAAAATGTCATTAAAATTACTAAAATACAAAGTTTTTTCTTTTTCCTTTCTTTCTACTTTTCTTTTTCTTTCTTTTCTTTTTTTTTTTTTT
>NW_004524581.1:1831633-1860322 GCF_000260255.1 Octodon degus | reverse complement strand
AGAGTACTGTAATTTTCCTTGAAAAGATCTTTGACTTCTTTAGTTAGGTTAATTCCGAGGTATTTCATTTTCCTCGGTGCTATTGTAAAAGGTATTGTTCCTATAATTTCCCTCTCAGTGTGTTTGTTGTCTGTGTAGAGGAATGCTAATGACTTTTGGGCATTGACTTTATAACCTGCTATGCTACTGAATTTCTGTATTAATTCTAGTAGCTTCTTGCTGGAGTTTTTTGGGTCTTCCAAATAAAGTATCATGTCATCTCCAAATAAAGATAATTTAACTTCTTCTTTACCTATTCTTTCTACTTTTCATAATAGATTTTTATGTGCTGTTTATGGTAGCATCACTCAACGGATGCTCCCCAGTGAATGCAAATCCTTGCAGCCCCTGCACCATGCTCGGGAGGCCAAGGGGGCCTGCAGCATCCCTGGGCAGGGCATTAGGCATACATAGTGTGCAAGGTGGCCAGACATAAGGGAGTGAAGGAAACCTATGGCGGAAGAGGGCATTGTGACCTGGCTTCTGGGAGGGAAGGGAGGGCCCCATGCTGAATTCCCCACCAAGGAGTCATGGCATTGCCAGCCTGGGACTGGAATTGTGGCTGCTATTCCTTTACATGGGTCACCACAGAGTTTGCATATTTATGCTCAGGCTTCTGCCATGGTAGTGGCCTGAGGTGGTCAGTGTGCCGTGAGGGGGCTGACACTGGGTAGGCCCCGAGGATGACAGGTTAAGTACCAGTTCTGGACAAAGGAGAAGCAAAGGGAGATGAGATCCTGTGTAAGCCTGACTGCAAATTTCTTTCAAGATCCATCAGACTCCACCTACCAACATTTAAAAATGAAGTTATTAATAATTTGATGAAGATGACCAGACCAGAGGGTATTAAAGTTGAGTCCATGGCTTTCTGTGCAGCAGCCCCATTTACTCTGCCCATGAAAGCTGGCCCTCCAAGCACCATGGCTCAGACCACTGCTAAGGGGCAACCTGTCCATTATCACAGTACTGTCTTCCCCCCACACACACCCAGAAGGAAGATGCTGCTCGGCTTCATAAAGGGGAAGGTCAGATGGGCTGAGGAAGTCTGAGGGCCCATAATCAGAATCAGTGAAATGGCAGTCAAGAAATAAGACACTTTAGTTTATTGGCATTCACTGAGAAAATCTTTCAAAAATGAGAAAACCAAAGATCAAAATACCAATAGGAAAAAAAAAAAAAAAAAAAAAGACCAGTAGTTATGCTTAGTAAAGTTACCTTCTTTTGCCTACCAATATCACGTAGGCATCGGCATGGCTAATGGACAAGGGCAGATGCGTGGACACCAAGCCCCAGCCTGCGTAGGTGCTAGAGACTAGAGCAGGCTCAGGGTTAGTGGAGAGATCCTCGGAAAACTGTGAGCTGGACGTTAGGTCAAAGATAGCTTGAAATCAATCATGGCACAGAAATTTCTACATTCCAGGATGCAAAAGCTTACAGAGGCAAGGCATGAAGCAAATGGAAAGAGAATTTTTTTTAAAGAGAATTTATTTTGCAGACAATGGAAACCATTAATCTAATCAATGTGGTTCTTCAACTGAAATTAGTCCGACATCATTATAAATTGTATTGGAGGGGAAGCCGACAGAAAGAAAGTCAATAGATCACTGTAACAGACAAAAGGAAGAAGTAATAGGAGGTCAAGTAAGATGTAAGGCATGTCAGTAAACACATTCATCATTTAGGAAACCGATTCGATTAATTTGAGCTAGGGATGGGGATGGAGGGATGATAAAAATAATATGTCCCACGTTCAAATGCCAGTACATCGGGGAGACAAAGGGACAGTTAACGAGAATAGAAAAGATTCGGTGGAGAAGTACATTCTTTAAAGGGCGAGTTCAAACTTAAACATGCCTTTCAGATACCATGGCTTGCTCCCAGGAATGTGGCTATGGAATTTAGGAGTGGGAAGCCCACTGAAGTAATAAAATAATAGCCCGCCTAGTGTTTAAGGAATGGGGCTAAAAACCTGTGGGGGAAAAACAAACCACAGAACAGAAGACAGATGGGAGGGAAGGGGCAGAGAAGGAAGAGAAAAGAGGGAGGAGGATCATCCTTGGGTTAAGTAATGACTTTTCTATTATAACACGAGGCTGAACAGATCTGTTTGTCACGGAAACGTTCCTGCTACAGCGTCACTGAGTGCTTAGTGTAAAGAGCGAGGAAGAAGAGCTCTCAAAGCAGCAACAAGCAATTAGCTCACAGGTCTCCTCTGATTTTTGTGACATCTTATTTCCTGTCAGAAAAACAAAGTGCAACCCAACCACCTTTTGTTTTCACTTCCAAACTGCTGTGAAAGACTGCCCTGGAGATGTGTTTAGAGCTAAAACTATATAATATTCGTTTTAATAATAATGTTGTCTGTAGTTACATGGAAATGTTCCACTTCCAGAATTCAAAGAGTATTTAGCCACTTATTTTAATAAACTAATAAAGTTTTTGAGAGGGGGAAAAAAAGGAAAATATTGCTTGCAAAAACTCATAAGCAATAAAGCATTTAAGGTCAAAATTGCATTGCAATGTTGCAAAGCCATTTGATACACTTGTTCACTGTCTTTTTTTAACATAGCAACTTATTAGGAAAATAAGAGAGAATGTAGTGGACTACCAATCATCTTTGTTGTTCAGAGAAAAAAATCTTTCGTATGGCTTTGACTCTCTTTGTAAGGTCACTGAGAACCAACAACAAATATGTTGTTTCAGTTCCTCAGTATTAAACAGGTTTTCCAAAACTTCCAGATTTCTTTTTAGAGCAATTATCATGGTGCTATTTAATACTGTAAGTAGCAAACATAGACATCCTACTTTCTAGGATTGTTAGTGGACTATTAATTGACCATCTTTGATTTGAAATTCAAACTCAATCCATGTGGTTCTTCACTGAAATTAGTCCGACATTATGAATTGTATTGGAGGGGAAGGCACAAGCATGTTGATGTAAGACCTACCTGTGTCTTATATCAACATACACATTCATTGGAAATATAAAGCATTGTTCTTCTCTTCATTATTGTGTATAGAGCAGACTATACAAACACATTCTTTCAATTGTTTCAAGTAGAAATTTCCTGTATCATCTTTTAATGTATACAGAACTTGGCTCAGAGTGCACAAGTGATAAGCCAGGTGAGCTAAATGAAAACATGTTTTAATTCAAGGGCTGAATTCATCTTCTTATCTTTCTGTGCATCTATTTCTTTTTGCTTTTCATACTTACCATTTTCCCTATGGGAGGTTTGTGTAGATTTGATTTTTGGATATGAAGCAATTGCAAATTATCATCATTTCTATTTTTTTAAAATATATTTAGTACAGGGTCCTCAGGGTATCATTACGCAGATTGGACTCTAGTCATCCTCCTGTTTTCAGCCTCCCAAGCAGTAGGATTACAGGTGTGTGTCACCATGCCCAATCTCAGTCACCATCTCAGTGCACCCCAGGGACAGGGCCAGCATCTATTTTTAAAAAAAATCTTTCAGAATGGCCTTGATGAAGTAAAATTGATAATCAAACACCAGGCCTATGATAAACAATGTATCTTAAATCATGATGATCCAGGGTATAGCAAACATACACATCATGCAAAGGGAACATTCGGAGTTGTCGCTATAAATTGCATTCCCAGGAAGACTGACACATGGGAAAGCTTGTGAAGGAACACAAGCCTTGCATGTCCATGAGGTGGACAGAAAGAGGCAGCAAGTAAACCCAGGTGGCACATCACACCTGAAACGTGAAGTATTTCCCCGACAAATGCACACTGGGAGAGAGACCATCTTTCCAGTCAGTCATTCAGGAGGTTCTGGCGTATTAGGCATCTGTTTTCATAAACAAACAAAGAACTATGCTAAGAAAGGTGCAATTATGAGATGTCAAGATCAAAAGAAATTGTTTATGGTAAACCTGCATATCCATAGACTGAAAGGCACATTGCGAGATTTAGCTTGAAAGCATTTGAAAACAATCAGTCTGTAAAGGAAAAGACCCAATAAATATTATAAATACAAACAGAGCAGTAAAATTATTCATTGGAAAAACAAACCTGGAAAAAATGCCCTGAGCACATTTAAATTAGAAAACAAACTTATCCTTTGTTTTAGTTTCACCTCCTCAACAAACTCCTTCTGTACTCATGAAAATAGAGTCTAGTTTATCTTTGAGGTTTTCAGCATAATTCTCGCCTTTAAGTTCTTGTCCCGGAAATGTAATAGAAAATACTGATAAAGGTCTTTGGGTTTTAAGATTTTTAAGAAAGTTTATGTTATTTATACAGGGACCTGGTACATATTTGACCAGTCTGAATGAAATGAAACAGGCAACATATCTTAAATTAGGCGTTGCTCTAAGCATGTGGAAACAAAGAGAATTCTTAAAGAAAATTTGGGATTTGGCAGGACTTTATAAGGCTATGGACCTGTGTCTTAGGATCCTAATGACAAAAAGAGCAGGGAAAGAAACACTTCCCTGAATTCCAAGCTGGAAGCTTTCACTATTCTACAAATGAAAAGAAAGAAATTTAGAAAGGCCTAGAGGAAATGGTAATATTGATTTTTTCATTCGCTATCTACCAGTCTATCTCTCCTTACTACAAACACATCCTTATTATTTTCATACCCAAAGGAAATCCCCTAATGTTCCTTGGGTAGTTTCATCGTGGATCCATTTGCTGATAAGCCGGGTCTAGAAGAGCTTCTGGGAGGACAGGAAATGCTTAGACAGCATCAGAAACTGCAGCATTTCTGAAGGATGAGAGCATTAAAGGTGGGTGTAAGGAGCCTACAGAGGTGAGTATCCGATGCATCACCTCCCATTCCATGCTTCTAATTGGGCTTCATCTAACAGGTGCATAGATTGTCACCACAGAACCCTAAACAGGGAAGTAATATGTAACATACTCACTGGATTTAAAAAAGTCAGCCTAAATCTATGAAGGCAGAAGAGGAGAGGAAATACTAGGATTTGCCAGATAAGAAATGACAAAGGTGCTGGGTATAGTGGTGCACACCTGCAAGCCCAGCACTCGGAAGGCTGAAGCGGGAGGACTGTTGCGAGTCCAAGACCAGCTTGGGCTACAAAGGGAGCTCTAGGCCAGCCTAGAGCTATATAGTGAGACCTTGTCTCAAAAAGAAGAAAGAAAGAAAGAAAGAAAGAAAGAAAGAAAGAAAGAAAGAAAGAAAGAAAGAAAGAAAGAAAGAGAAAAGAGGCATTGCTATAAGCCAGCACCATAGGAATAGAAAGATATATATGAGTTTGAGAAATTGTAGAGTTCAACCAACCACAAATGGTGAAATAATTAAATATGAGGCATCAAGAGGAAAACAGAAGGACCCTAGCTTGAAAGGTGACCTGGTTGAGAGGACACTGCCTGAGAACTGGAATATCTGGAAAACAAAAAAATGACAGTGGGTAGACAGACAGAAGGGGGCATTCTAAGTGAGTACCCTTCCTAATATAGTAAAGCAAATTCTGTGTATAACGAACACCACAAAATTCCCACAGGAAGACATGTGAAATTCATCACATAGTAAGGTTTCTGTCCTCTAAGAACTGAAGAAAGATAAGGTGAACAAAAATTATAGCTATATATTATTTGTAAAAAAAAAAAATTCTCAAAACAAAGCATATCCATAAACAATGCACTGGACCTCAGGCAGGAAAGGGTGTGATTGCCCAGTTCTTGGACAGAGAAGCACCAAGCCCTTGCCTGACATGTTGAAAAGGAGACCACTGGACTCATAATGTCATTCTTAATATTATCAAGACAACATTCCACTGGTCGGGAACATGATAGCAGCCTTCCCCAGGCCCAGCAAATAATGAGGATGTCCCTAGTACAGGGTAGAGCCCTAACCCTCAGTAGGTCCCCAGAGGATGGTTGAGTCTTTTGTGTCTGGAACCCCAGAATATGTAATCTTAGACCTTCCCACTGCTGCATGGATGACTTGGATGGCTGAGATGACCTTCCTAAAGTTCCCACAGGAATCTGGGGACTGTTTCTTCCAGGTACTGTGGGTCTCATTCTAAGAAAAAGTAGTTTTGACTTGGAGGGTATTGGAGTACTTCCTGAGATTATTGGTTCAGACTATTAGGGGAAATTCAGGCTATTGTTCAGTCACATGAGGCTTGGATCTTTGGACCAGGACTTTATAATTCTCAGCTGATTCTTTTACCAGCTGTTAGAATAACATCTATAGCCAAAATGCTAAGGAGTTTAGTAGTACCCCCTCCCCATAACGCAGTGCTCTTCATTGACGATCTCACAGACCCTTGGCCCATGTATGACATAAGGTCAAAGGAAAATATTTCCAAGTACTCATGGACAGGTGCAGGTGTTTCGGGGATGGCTTCATTCCAGTGGTCACCTGAGAAGTAGCCAACTCTGTGGTGGGGTTCAGGTCACCCAGACAGTTCATGCAGAGTCGTGCAGGCCTTGATAACTTTAACGGAGTCCTTCAGCCACTTATTTAAGGGATCCTAGGCAATTTGTGGGACACAGATATATTGAAATAATGACAAGTTCAAATGGCTTATGAGGCAATTCTACCTACTGATAAAGAAATGCCCAAAGCTGTGGAAGTTTATCAGAGGAATAAAAGGAAAGATCCTGGCTAAAACAAAAAAAAAATCCCTGGGAGTCATTGTGGTTACTCCCCCTGCAAAGGCTGCTTTCTCATTAAAATGGAAAACTGATGTTTTCTGTTGAGTGGATCAATGGCCCCTGCAAACAGAGAAGCTTGTCTGCTTGTGAGCGTTAGTGGAAGAACAGCTGAATGTGAGATAAACTGAGCTTTTCTTTAGTCCTTGGAGTGCTCTTGGTTTTGTAACACCAAAGAAATCAGGATAGTAAAGGGCTGGCGAGATAGCTCAGCAGACTAAGCAACTGCTTAGGCAAGTGCAGGGACCAGGGTTTGATCCCTGGTACCACATGATGCTCAGGCCCCACCCTCGGGCATACTGAGCCAGCAACAGAGTCTGAGCGTGGTGGCGCTCACCTGTAAACGCAGAGCTGGGGAAGCTGAGAACAGGAGGATCACTACGAGTCAGAGCAGTGTAGTGAGACAGTACCAAATATGTAATTTTTTTAAAAAGAAATTAGGATGTAAATAGGATATCATGTCTGCATCTTGTACAGCAAATAACCACTAGGAAGGCAGTATGCAGTGTGTTAATTATTGGAACTGTCCTACCAATTTGATTTGAAACTGTCTCATTGCTATTTATTTCTCAATAAAATTATGGGGAAAAAAGAAATTAGGACATGGTTATTGCTTCAAGATTTAAGAGCTATTAATGCATCTGTTTACCCTATAGACACATTTTACCTGGGATTCCTTTCTCCCACTGCAGTTCCACACTACTGGACTATGATGGTTATTGATTTTGAGGTTTGCTTTTTTTTTTTAAACCATCCTTAAAATCTGCAGGACCAACTTGTTTTGCTTTTTTTGTTCATGTTGCTAACTTTGCTGAGGCTATGAGCCAATATCAATGGACAGTTTTGGCACTAGGGATGATGAACAGTCCTACACTGGGTCAATATTTTGTTGTTTAGGCTTTAGATCCTGTTAGGAAATAAATTCCCTCAAACCTATATGATGCATTTTATGTGTGATACATTGTTTACTGTCAATTCTCAGCAACAATTTATCCATCTTTATTTTTACAGAAACTAAACAGGCTTTGATAGAACATGTGTTATGCATAGTCCTGGAGAAAATTCAAGCTCTCTCCCTCTGTAGTTACTTGGGAACTGTGGTAATCGAAAGAGCAGTTTGTGTCCAGAAATTAACATGAAGAAAAATCTTTTTACAAACATCAAATGATTTTCAAAAATATTGGGGGTCATTAATTTGAGTCACCTGAAATTATGAGGCAAGTAATATATATAAAACACAATAAGGAGATCCAAATTTTAATTTGCCCCATACTCTTACACCTGAGGTCCACAAAGAGCTCCAGATAGTAGAAACTGTTTGACAAATAAGAATGCTTTCTAATTAGTAAGCTTTCCAGATCACAAGCAAACCACATTTACAGCTTTGTCCAGCACACTAAACTTCACCTACAGCAATTCCATCAGAAGGCTTAAGTCCTGAAGCTTCCAGACAAGTGAGCTGTCACCCATATATCCCCATCTGGCAGACTTCGGTATGTGCACATGAGTAGAGATACCTACTGTCATTTTCTGCTTGCTGCCTGCCATGCAGGTGAGGCTGCAGGGCGTATCCAGCAATACTGTCTCTCAGTGTTTGCAAAGATCAGAGCTCCTAATAAAATAAAAGCAGCGAATGGTCCTGCCTAGATAAGTGGGAGCTCACAAAGATTTCTGCAGCCATGGAGCGTGTGGAGACCTACCCTGCCTGCTGCAAAGCTCAAGGGCTTCTAAGGGCTCTGGAGGACACGACCTGGCTTGCCTACCACAGGCGCGCGGGGGATAGTGATTTAACCATGACTTAGCACAGGTAAACACGCATGCACGATTACAGCACTGTACGAAAGGTAAATATGAAACAACAACCTGTATGAGGGTCACACAGTAAAGGCACACACACCTCTCACGGTGGTCCTTGCTCTGCTCTGCTCTGTGCTGTTGTTGCTGATGTTTTGCACACATGTGTTCTTTAACTTTGGGACCTCACCCCTGAAAACATCCCTTGGGCCCCCTGAACAGGCCAACAGAATGTCAGTCATTCCATGGTAATGCCTTTTCATCCGCAAGGGCAATTTATTGTTGACAGGGCACATTTGACATTACAGCAGTAATCACAAAAACAAAAAGAGGAAACAATAGATCATGGTAAGTCATAAGGGCACCTTGATTTTTTTTTTTTTTTTTTTTTTTTGTACAGGTTGTCACTATGCAGCTCAGACTCGTAATGATCCTCTTGTCCCAGCCTCCCCAGCTCTGGGATTACAGGCATGTGACATGGAGGCTGACTCAGCACAGGGTTGGTATAGCATGCAATATCATGGATCAAACCCAGGTCCTTGCGCTTGCCACTGAGCTCTCTCCAGCTCAACATGCCTGGATTTTTTAAAGTTTATACTTAATTTTTTAATCTTGCTGGTGATATAGCGAGTACACTACACCAGCAGAATTATATTGGTCAAAAGTACAAGGGCACTGGAAAAGGAAGAAGGCACAAGTGTTGTGGAAGTCCCAGGAGATGGGAAAATGGGAGGGACTGGCTACACTGTTGGCATGGGGCAGGGGTTTGCTTGTGTCCTTGCAAGAAATGGACAGAAAGTGTTGGTTTCCCTAGAAGCATACAACCATAAAGAACTCTTCCCCATGATGCACCCATGAAGGAACTGGGCTCCACTCTCCTCACCAGTGAAAGTCTTCTCTCACATGACCACTGAAGAAGACTTGCTCATTGTCAGTGCCTACTGTAGATGAGAACACCTGGCAACTATCAAGGGCCCTTTAGATAGACCCCCTGAGGGTATCTCTGACTGCCAATCGTAACTATGCACTCATCCATCTGAAGAAACTGTAGCAGTCTTCATCTGTTACTCCCTTATGAGAGTTGTAGTACTTCTCCAGAAAGGAGACAGTTAATTTCGTTGTAGTATAGGCAGTCAGACAGGATTAAGCCTCAGAAAGAGGCAGTACAGGTGCATTACAACTGTGGGTGGAGGCATAATCATTAAATGCTAGATTTGAAGTAGAAGATGGAATAACAGCACCTACATACCTCCCTTAGAGATAAATAGCAGTAATTGATATTCAACTGCTGTGATTGTAAAACAAACAGGGGGAGGTTTGGGACACCTCATAGGAAGATTGAGGCCTAACTGATCTCCTCTGTGAGCACTATGGAGAAAGGTGGGGTGCAAAATGCTGACACACTTCAGGCTCTAGGGAAAGAGAATACAGTTGAGACTCCCTTGTTTACGCAGACATGTACTGTGGATGGTGGAGGTAGATGAATCTTGTTATATGCTAATTGCTTGTTCTTGTCTGAGTGAATAAAGACAGGGTAAACCAGTCATTCAGGGATCTTTTTGAAGGGAAACAAGAGGTCCCTGGCCCCCAGTTTAACCTAATTCTGTGTCTCTCTCCTATCCTTGTTCATCCCCTGGTCAGGTATAAGTTGATGGGCTGGTTCTGACATATTGCCCCACTGAACTGTTTTGTTTTGTTTTGTTTTGTTTTGTTTTGTTTTGGTACCAGGGATTGAACTCAGGACATTGTGCTTGCCATGCAAGCTTATTCTACTGAGCTATCTCCCTGGCCCCTGAACTGAAATTTTCAGGCTACAAATCCTCAAATCCACAATGCTCTGTTTCATTCCAAATTTAAAAACCTAATGCAAAATACACTTTCTGCACACAGGAAGCTTTTCATAATGACTGTATGATCACATATACTAAGCATAAAAGCACTAGTTGATTGATTTGAAATCAAGTTCTTTGGAGAATCAGCATAATTTGATGGCACTGTGTAAGTCTAAGAAAAGAAGTACTTAGTTTCAGTCCATTACAAGTAAAGATGTTTGAAATTAATATACCTCATGAGCAGAAATATGCATTTATCAGTGACTTCTTCTAGAACTTTATGAAGTAGAAATTCCCCCCTATCAGATAGTGAATCCAGAAATTATCTGAGGCATTTAATTTGTCTTTTTCTGTTACACAAAGATCTAAGTGATCATCAATATTTTAAAATTTTCATTAGGGTCGGCCAGATAGCTCAGTAGATTAAAAAGCCTATTAGGCCCTATAAGGACCACAGTAAGGTACCAGCCGCACCCTGGGGGCTGAGACAATGACTGAGACTGGGCGTGGTGGTGCACGCCTGTATTCCCAGTACTTTTCTAAGTTATGGATTGATGTATATATCTACAGCTTCAAATGTCGTACAAGGTGACTTACATTTCATTCTGTGATTTATAATTTAAATGAAAAATTCACTTTTAATTTTTAATACTATCAATTACAAATTTGAAAATTACTACTTCAAATTTAAATGGATAGTGAAATTCATTGTATCAATCTGTATATTTAGAATATACAAGTTAATATATTCATATGCATAAAATAATTACTTTCACGTGTGGATTCTGAGTCTGAGTGTTTTAATTAAGTCCCGTAAATTCTTTTCAGAGATAAACAATATGTAAGTTCACACATCATTATTCCATTTGGGGGCCCAAAGGAGGTTTCTGAGAATGAGGTCCCAATGTTAAAAGTATACATGTGCAAGAAATCAGCAACAACAGCAGGCAGCAAGGAGCAGAGCAAGCACACGAGAGTGCAAGAGCCAGAGCAACAGCCTAAAAATGAGTCGTCTTTATCATGTAATTCTTAGACTGGTGGTCATCACATGTTTACATTCTTACATAGCACCATAACCAGCCCACACTTGTTCACCTGTGCTATGTCATGGTTATGTAACTGTAGCCCACTGTGTCCCTGCACTAGACAAACAGGGTCACATCCTTAGTTGTCCTTAGATGCCCCTGAGCTTTGAGGCAGGCTGAGTGCTTCCACACACACTGAATGATTGTAGGACTCGAGAAACATGCAAATGCTGATATACTTAAGAATGAAAGCCACAAGATTCATCAGTGAAAAAACCTGATATCAGGCTGCAATTGTTTCATCTTTATAATATGTTTCACAGTCCTATGACATTACCTTTATTGTCAAAAGTAATGAAGGGCAGGCCAAATAGCTCAGCAGATGAAAGTATCTGCTTAGGCAGACACAGTGGCCAGGGTTCAATCCCCAGTGTGCTGTGCTGGCCCCACCTCTTTGGTGCACTGAGACAGCAATTGAGACTGGGCGTGGTGGCATGGGCCTGTAATCCTAGCTCTTGGGAGGCTGAACACAGGCAGATTACTACAAGTCCAACCTACCTAGTGAGACCCTGTAGACCCTGTACTAAAATAAAAATTTTTTAAAAATGATTATATAATTTTAAGAAATTAGGGGCCAGGAAGATGGCTCAGTGGAATTAGAGCTTCCCTGGCAAACGCAAGGGCCTGAGTTCAGTCCCCGGTTCCGCCAAAAAAAAAAAAAAAAAATTGCTTTGGAAAGAACAAATGGATTACTTATAAATTTCAGAAGAGTATGAGAAAAGAATTAAACATATATGCATACACATTATATGTACATGTACCAACTTCCCACACAAGAAAGGTAATCATTGTACAATGTAAACATGTACCAATAGAAAAAAGAAAAAGAAATTTTAAAAAATGCAAATCATGCTTACTTCATTAGTATAAGCTATGCCAGTCTACATCAGAATGCTTGGTTATGAGTGTCATGCAGAAGGTCTATAGAGGACCAATTAAAACATTTTTAAATACTTTAAATGAAATTTTAATGTCAGTTGAAGGATATGCACAGACCTACATGAGAAGATCTTCTACCAGTATTTTCAGGGCAATTCCACAAGTAGATGTCTTTTTTCTTCAAGAGAAGACATATTAATTAATGGAAAGGTCTGAGTGATGAAGGGCTTTAAGTTCTGACTATGCATGCATCCAGTAGTTACTGTTTAATTATTTTTACTCATTCAAATGAAAATAAAGCTTCATCTGAAAAGAGCAGCTCTACCAATGCTCAACTGTGATCTGTAAAGTTGGTTAATAAACACCTGATCATGAGTTAAATTTACTATGTTTGTTGTAAAGTAACAATGTCTTAATCACATACTACAATGGGGAATTCATAATTAGGTCATGAGCCCATTTTTACTATAAAAGCTATAGGACAACAGTACTTTGATAACAGTATTTTCATTTTATGAATCCTTAATTATTAGATTTTGAAGAGAATACAAGTGTTCTCTAGCACACAGAAATACTCGGAGTTACTATTTTTTTAATGTATTTAGTACAGGGTCTATAGGACCTCACTACACAGATTGGACTTGTAGGGATCCTCCTGTTTTCAGCCTCCCAAACCCTGGGATTACAGGCATGCACCACCACGCCCAGTCTCAGCACGCCTCCAGGGGCCGGACCAGCATGGCATGCCAGGCACCCCATCCCTGAGTTTGCCTAAGCCATTGGAGTTATTTATACATTTGAGCAATTGAAAACCTCATACAGTTCATCAATATAGTTTGTGTACAGTATAAATGTTGTACCTTTAACAAAATTCAGCCTTCATTTATCTCCCATAATTCTCCTGACACAAACAAAAAATAATCAGCAGCACAACTTAACTGATTTAGTTTTATTCTCCATGAGAAAAAAATGGAATGGCAGGAAAAAGATTTCCTGTTGATGAATAAATATTGAAATAGCATAGAGATTTATAAAACTGAATATCAAGATGGAGTCAAGATATCTATTTCCTAAGTAGATAAGAATATACAGACATTATTCTACTGTCTTTACTCCACTCACTGTAAATGAATGTTGCAGAGCTAAGTATTACAGCTGAAACATTGTTGCTAGAGAAACTCTTTATGTAGATATCAACATGTCATGATAGTTTATCATAAATATGCCTAATCTTCTAGTTTCATTTTGAATTTGAGGAAAATGCTGTATTTGAAGTGAATATATTTTGGTAAACTCATATCTGTTTAATAGAGCATAAAATAATGTTTTACTAGGAAATGTGCTGATAGGATTTAAGATAAAATCCATTATCTTACAATTACTAAATGCAAATCCACAGATTAGCTTACATATGATATATTGTGTTAGGCACTAACTGTGCATTACAAACTTTTAGCTAATTTTTCAGTAACTAATGAACACACACAGTATGACAATACTTATCAACATAAGGAGAAAAGATAGGAGTTTTCTTGTAGAGGAAGGAAATTGCACCAGATATGCAGCTATTCAGAAAACCGAAAGAACCAATAACTTAGCACACCTCAACCCGGAATCACTTTGGAGAAGCTCAGACCAAAAAGAAGTAAGAAATATATATAGCTCAGCAGTGGAGCACGTCCCTAGCATGCACTGTACGTGCAAGGCCCTGGGTTGCACTCCAGCACTACGAAACAAGAGGATGATGGGAAATGGATACCATTTCTTCTGCCCGCTGGGCCTACTTAGTTGTGCTGTCTCTGGTGCAGGGTGACCAGCTCATATTGGGCTGCACAGCACATTTCCAATTGAAACCCAAAAGTCCCACTTAAAAACCCTGAAATCACCTTCAGTTTCCAGCAAACCATGGTAGCTGGGTCACTGCAATCCAGGATTATGGAGAGAAAATAGGAATGACATCTATGATCACCTGCCATAAGGCCTACCTGTTCAAGTATGGCAAGAGGTGACATGTGAGTTAGCTCCCAGAGTGCCTGGCTAAGTTCTGTTTACTCGTATGAGAAATACAGAAATTTTCCACAATAGAGATGGAGACAGAACTGAAGAAAACTAGGATTGAAGCAAGATAGGAATATAAAGTAACCTAAAGAATAAAAGCAAGCGGAAATAGCCCAAAATGAAATGAATAAATAAATAAGAAAGAATAAAAGCAAGAAAACTAAACTGTAAGTCAAGATTAGTGGCACAGGGAGATAAGAAAAGGTAGGTTAAAATATGATTCATGTGTAGTCAGCTTAAGAAATAGAAACATGGACAAAGACTAAGGAACACACACTTGTCAAATGCTGTCAGGTGGATTCTGTTAGGGTAGGAATTGCTTAAAGAATCCCTCCTTGAGGCTAGTCCAGCTGGCAGTTGTGATGGACAGTGATTCATTCTAGTCCTTAGCTGTCTAGATTAGTAGGCTGTCAAGGCCGTCATCTGGATTAGCCTGGTGCACTCATCCAATTAAACTTGCGGATGTGGCTGGTTGATCTATCTGATCACAGGAATTAATGGTGGGAGATACAAGCCTCCGTGTGCTATATAAACACACACCGGAGAACGGGGGAAAGTAAGAGACGGGAAGAGAGCCGAGGGGATAAAACGCTCGAATTTCTTCTACCTGTCTGGATACCGGGCTTTCACTATGTGACAGAGCTGTGTAGGGTTACCCAAGCGCTTGCAGTAGCTGGGCGCTATACCTTTGGATTTACATACATGCCATTTTATTGCTGTGTTCATAAAGCATGAATATAGCTCTGGAAATACATGTGCGTAAGCACCCAGCAGGAAGGCCTGACTAAATGCTGAAGTGAGTGAAAAGACCAGAATCTGCCACTCAGAATCAATGTAGTCTCTACAAGCAATTCAAAACCTTAGATTTCCCATTTTTTTCAAGCAAATGTGTATGCATCTCCTATGATCTTTAATTCTGTACTCATTTTGCTATATTTGGGACTTCTTTGTGAAAAGATTATAAAACTTCTGTCCAAGACCATCATCTTTTCCAAAATGGCAAAATGTAGACAGAATGATCCACCTAAAACTGCTAATCAAATAAAGCATTAAAAAAAAAAAAATTCAACATAGCTGGGTACTTCTAATACAAAAAGAGTTCTAATAGATATCAAAATTGTAGCAACTTCAATGATTTTTTTATAATACCTGCTGTGTTACAGTGCTGAGAAAGGCATTGTGGAAGCGAAGAAGTAACAACCAATTAAATTTTATAACACCTGTGAGGCAGTTAGAGGCACAACTCCATCTACTCATGTTGACAAATGTTGCCATTTACCTAAATTCCACTTGTTCTTCCTTCCTGTACTCTTCCATAAGACAGTAAGTGTGATCTTGGAAAGCAGTGTATTTAAACACGTGGGCTCAGGAAATGCATCCGCTGGGACATTAGTGCTTGCTCCTCACAAACATAGTTGTGTGGTCTCCGAGGCAACCCAAAACTTCAGGCTCCAACTTTCTCACCTGAGAGTGGATATTACTAATAGTTTCCTCTCATACAATGTCATAAAACTCCATAAGTATCTACCTCATTTACTAGGCATACAATGAGTGCTTATGCATGTGAGATAAATAAACGAATTCTAGCCTTTCCGAGGTCTGTTTCACTTTTCATTTTTTAGCTTCTGTTTTGTTTCTTCAGAATGAACCCTGGCCATCTATTGAGCTACTAAACTGAACCAACATTCAGACCCTCAACTGAGCCTTTCCTTTAAATGCTTTCCATTGTCTTGGCCTCTCTGGGTGTTGCCCTAGTTATTAGATTCGCCTATCCCCTGCTTCCCTTCTAATCTGAAATGGATCCTTTGACAAAATCCAACAGAGCCCTTATTTCTTCATATAATAGAAAACTTCCCTTAGCAAACTTTCATCTGTACAAGAGTTGTGACTGGACAGAGCTGTGGAGTAGGATGGTGAGGAGCTGTGGAGTGAGGAGGGGCAGGCATTGCCGGGGCGGCCAGTATTGGTGTGTGTTTTACAGACATTGGTGGGACTGTATTCTCCACTCTGTGGTTGACAGTATTGTTGATTTTGTTGATGCGGGGGTCAAACCCAGGATCTTGCACACATTAAGCACAAATTCTACCTCTGAGCTATACTTCCAGCCCCATGCCCCATTTTGAATCTAGGACACTCTACTTTGACATAAATTAGTATAGCGCTATACTTCCCTCTCCTGTTTTCAAACTAGGTATTTCCATGCAGTCTTTGTGGCCAGTCAATATTACAGGAACAAAAAGAAATGGCATTCCTTCTGGGAAGTGCTAAGAGTCAATAAAAGGTTCACTCGCATTCTGTCTTTTCCGGTGTCACAGCCTGTCACAGCCTCTAGCAGCGTTCCACGTGACAGGTCCTCTCATGAGTGGGTCCTCGCTTGAAGAGAACATGAGGCAAAGAGCCAAAATCAGTATGGTGCATAAGTGAAAACCAGACCTGTGACACTAAGCCGTGTCATTTGAGGGCTGTGGCTTCCCACATCACTGACCTCGGCTAGGACTGAAGCAATGTAATGAAGAGCACACCTGCTTTAAAACCCAGCTCCCTATGCATTATGTATTCACCTTTAGGGAACTTATGCACCCACAGTTTCATAGGATCCAAAATTATTAGCTTCTCTGCCTCAACTTTCTATTCTAATAAAATAGGGGTGATGATAATATCTAATAATAAAATGATACCATAGCAACATGTGGAATAGTACCACCAGTAAATAGTATGTACTATATGCTAGGGATTAATAGAAGCAAGAAAAGAAAATATCCTGATGTCAAGGGATTTAAAGTGTGGAAAGAGAAATAAGTAAAAATGTTGTAACTTGCAATGATAGTAGAGGAAGGGAGAGCCAACAAAATAGTGTGGAATTCCGTAGAAGTGAAATCATTTTTTTCGGTGTGAGACACAGAATATTTTATAGGCAGTGTGGCACTTTCATTGAACCAGAAAAAGTGAAGCAGGGTGAATGTTAAAGTTGAAAGCGATTGGGGCAGTGGAGGTGAGACCACTTCAGATGACAAACACCACGCTGTAACTAGAACATACCAGTTTGCGCCACGTTGTGTACCATGACACGGCACAAGAACATCTAGAAGAATATGAAATTGACTTTCTAATGTGCAATTTGCTCTCCACATGCCAGGCTTCTGATGGGGTGAAGTCCTGCCCAAAGGCTATATCTAACTTTTAAAAATGTATCATCCCCTGATGTAGTTAAATACGAAATCACTTGTAAAGTCTGTTGGAGAGTACAAGCATGAAAGTTTCTTTGGATTAAAGCCCTCTTCAGCCTTTTGGTAGTTTTTGCACATACTGGTGAGTTTCATCCTGAGTGCACAGACCTACTTCCCCAGGTGCGCCACTGCTAGAGTTCCACAGAGACTGCAAGTCTTTGAAAAGAGCATGATGCAGTCTTGGAACATCTGTGCAAACATGTGATCGAGCACTAATTGGGAGGGAATCAAATTTATGGATTTAAACTAATCTTAGTACATGATGCAAATCTCCAGCTCAATATCTAACAACAGGGGTATTTTCTTCTTAGAGTTCTCATTATTTTTCTAAATAAGCATCTGGGGTTTTTGTTTGTTTAGCAAATGTGCCACACTGTGGGGGGTGAGGGGAATGTCAAGGTTGGGCCTGAACAGCTTTGGGGCACCTTTAAATGACAGTTCCACGGAATACAAGAAGAAATGAAAGTCAAGGAAATGTTAAAGATAGAATGTGGGGGGGCCACTGGCCGGCCAGATAACTCAGTTGAGTAAAGTGCCTGCTTAGGCAGAATGCAGCAGTTAGGGTTTGATCCCTGGCATGCCGAAATGGGATTGAGACTGGGCGTGGTGGCATGTGCCTGTAATCCTGGCGCTTGGGAGGCTGAACACAGGAGGATCACTACGAGTCTGATCTATGTAATGAGACCCTGTAGACCCTGTACTAAATACATAAAAAAAGAATGTAGGATCTAGCAAAAGTTACACTCCTATTGGCACCAGGGCTAGTTAAACTACAAGTATCAGGAATCAGCAGGAATTAAAGCATAACCAAAACCCCCTATAGCCCAGAGTGGTTTTTAAAATTTTTTTTAATGCATTTGGTTGTTACAGGGTTTCACCATGTAGTTTGCACTCAGGGTGATCCTCCTGCTTTTAGCCTCCCCAGTGCTGGAATTGCAGGTTCATGCCACTACTCCTGGACTGTGACTGGCTCAGTGTGCCCAGGGTTGGTGCTGGTGCTGCATGTGTTGCTGGTGATTAAACCGCGGTCCCTGTGCTTGCCAAAGCAGGGGCTTAGTCCAGCACTAAGCTATCTGGCCAGGGTGGTTTTGAAAATGCTTTACTGAATTACATGTGCAAACTCTTTGAAAGTAAGAACATATTTTGCTTCTTTCACCGTCCCTTACAGCACACTCGATCATGCCAAGCAATAGATGTTGCCTACACCAAATGCACAGCTATGTGAATAGATGCTGCTTGTCCCATAAATTACAGAACTGTAGGTGCAAAGTGTTCTACACAGATTTATGTGTTTGTTTCACAGCATGAAGATGTTCATGGCTGAATGTCTATTGAGTTAAGGATGCTCAGGTCAAGGCACATTCATATTTTGATCAGATCTAAGACAAATTCTGAACTTTGGTTTCTTAGCTAATGATGACTAGGACAAACATAAAAGGAATGCACATATTCACTAAAATTCTTTTATGTAATTAAATTTGAGTGCCAGAAATCTAGTGCTTTCCCACTTTAGAACAGAGAGAGAGAGAGAGAGAGAGAGAGAGAGAGAGAGAGAGAGAGAGAGAGAGATTTGTAATTTCTGATCAGATTTTAAAATAACAGAAAAACTAGATGACAGGATCTCTGATTTTCCCTGTTCCTCAGCACCAAGAAAATTAGTTTTCTCTTTAACCTATCCTCACTGTCCTTGGAGGCAGGGACAGTACTTACAGTGATACTTTCTCCATCAGTTTCATAAACACTGTAACCAGTTGGTGTTCCGAATGCATTTCCATTTTGCTGTCTTTGAAGAGAAGTGAAAAACACTGAGAACAAGAAGGCTTCAAAGCCTGGATCCAGAGAGGAAGGCTTTCCATACAGATTTAAACATTCTAATAATCAGTTTATGTCCCTTCTGCTGATTGCCCTGGAAAGAAAGAAAATCAAGGAGCGCACAAACAAAACCACTGATTCGCACTTCTCCCGCAGTCCAAGTGCTGCTTATTTGGTGGGAAAAAGAAAATCGCACCATGCAGCTCTGAGTTTCACTCATTAGAGTGTGCAGTCCTTCCTGGTGGGTGGTCCCCGACTCCACAAGCCTGTCCATCAAAAGCTGCTGATTTCAGAACAGAAATGATGGCAGAGTTCAGCAGTGATGTATCATGGAGGGTCTCTGCCAGCATCAAGTGAAATAATATATATAAACAGACTTTGAAATTATTAATTTAGGACCTGCATGAGCATCATTCTAGAACTTATAAAAAATTAAAAGGAGTAATGCCTCCAAAATTCAAAGACCCAGTCCAAAAATGAGCATCTGAGATAAATACACTCTTGAAAGTGAAGAGATAAAAATGACAAATAAATATACGAAAAAATGTTGAACATCATTCGTCATTCAAGAGGTGTGAATTAAAACAATGCCGAGGGGCTGGTGAGATGGCTCAGTGGTCTAAGGCACCTACTAAGAACAAGCTCGGCAAAGCACAGGGACCCTGGTTCGATCCCCCAGCACCACATGCCAGCCCGCCCCGCCCCCTGGTGGGCTGAGCTGGCCACACACACACAGACACACACACACACACACACACACACACTAAATAAATAAAATTTAAAAAAAAAAAAAACAATGCCGAGATGCCAACTTATACCATGGCTATCATCAAGAAATCAACCAAAGATATACAGCTGCGTTCTCTTAATTTAATGAATAGAGAGATTCATTGTAATAATGTTTATGAACAGGATACAATGTCTGCATCTTATACAATGAATAACCACTAAGACAACAATATACAATGTATTAATTATTGAAACCATGCTAGTAATGGGTTTTGAAACTGTTTCATTGCTATTTATTTCTCAATAAAATTATTTTTTTAAAAAAAGAAGTCAACCAATAACAAATTCTGGAGAGACTGTGGGGAAGAAGAAAACCTCCACTGTTGGTTGAGAGTGTAGGCTAGTACAAATATCATGGAAATCAGCATGGAGTTTCCTCAAAAAGCTTGGTTGGAGGTCCCATTCAAGCCAGTATTCACTTCCTAGATATTTTTCCAAAAGAACTAAAATCATCACACCACAGCAATATATGTGCACCCCTGTTTATAGCTGTGGAATTTGTCATAGCTAAATCTTGGAAACAATCCAAATGCCCATCAATGAGGAATGGATAAAAAAGATGTGGTACTTTTACACAATAGAGTATTACTCAGTTATAAAACAGGATAAATTTGAGACTTTTGTAGATAAATGGGTGCATCTAGAGACTATATTGGTAAGTTAAATAAATCAGACTCACTTGTATAAACGTTGTATTATCTTGCTAGTGAGAGAAACTGACAGAGTAAATAAAATTTGAAAGGTGCAATAGATACTATGAAAGGAAAAGAATTTGTTCACTGGAAAGAAAAAACTGGGACAAGGAAAAGGACAAAAGAGAGAAGAGAAGAAGATATATTTATGTATTTATGTAGGATAATTTTGATAATTGTACTGCCAGTTGCTGCTGATCTTTTGAAAAGAGCAGTTAATGATCAATTTTTTTTTATTCTTATCATTTTTTCTTTTTATTTTCTTATAACTTTGTTGTTATTGTTTTTAAACCAGTTTTCATATTTATATCTGATAACATGAACAACTAATTTGAAGATAACTTTGTGCAATACAGCAACAATTGTTGAATTCCTATTATTTTGTTTACTGAAATTTTGTATCACTTCTAATGTTGTTTTTCATTACTATTTTGTATTCTTTAATTTTCAAAAAAAATTTAAAAAGAAAAAGGAAAAGACACCTTTACTAATATAATTAAAAATAAAATGCAAAATCACATCCGATAACATCAAAACCCAGAGAATTATGAGCAACTATTTTGAAAACTTAATATTCTCAGAAATTCAAGAACATGGCAAGAAAAGGAGAATTTCCTATATACACACAAATTACCAAAAATGAACCAAGAAGATATGAAAAATATGTGCCTTCTAAAAAGACGCACAACAGACAATGAAATAGTGGCAGTAGTAAAAATCCTGCCAATAAAGAAAAGCCAAAAGCATGATGTATCACTTGCAGAATTCTATCAGAAGTGCTGGGCCAATACTCTTGCCAATACTCTTTCCAACTCTTGCCAATACTCTTCAAATCCTTCTATGAGGTTCAAATGGAAAGAACATCACAGAACTCCTTCCTAGAAGCTAGTATTGCCGTATGTGGTAGTTAACGGATTGTGTCTACTTGACCGTGAAATGCCCAACTAACTTGGGTCAGCACAGTTCTGAGTGTGGCTCAGGGGATTTACTGAAGACAGGAGACCTGTCCTAAGGTGACTTGCTGCCTGAATGACAAATGAAAAACAAAAAGAGTACCTTCAAGTAGAAGGAAAGGAGTTGTGCTTGGTATGTGGAGGCAAATGTATTCCCGTGCTTACAAAATGACTTGAGTGGCCTGAGGGAACTGATCTGCTAGAAATACAAGTCACTGTGCTCTTCACAGGACAGCACAGTCCCAGTGGAAGATGACAGCTGCGCTAAGCAAAATATAACTGCTGGAACCCCAGGCCACTTAATTATCAAGGTAGCCAACTCAATGTCTAGCCGGTCAACGGAGAACTACGTCAGTCCTCTCCTCCCTCTGAGCACCATGATGATCTCCAGCTACCCTAGAATAGAGCATCAGAGCTTCTGAGACACAACTCACTATCTCAAAAGAGTAGCAGGGCTGGCCAGATAGCTCAGCGGACTAAACCGTCTGCTTAGGCGGACGCAGGGACCGGGGTTCAATCTGGCCACACACCTGGGGCACACTGAGACCACAATTGGGACTGGGCATGGTGGCGCACACCTGTAATCTTAGCACTTGAGAGGCTGAACACAGGAGGATCACTACGAGTCCGATCTGTGAGACCCTGTAGACCCTGCAGACCCTGTATTAAATTCATTTGAAAAAAAAAAAAAAAAGCACAGCAGGCAGAGGACAAGTAGGTCAGGACTCAGGCAGGCCTCCTGGAACCTTTAATTCATGCAGAGGATAGAGCATGTAGCAAAAACATGTCCTGCTATTGCTTATGAAATAAGTTACTAGTTGTAAGAATAATAACTTACTCACATGAATGCTAAGGGATTATTAATTCAAATCACTAAATTGCATTAGTTTCAAAACTAGATTATTGCTTGCTGTAGGTGCTTTAAATTTGTTTAACACTTACCTCTTGGCAGTAATTGAACCTGTCCAATAGTTGTCCTTTCTCTCCCACCTTAGGAGCCCTTTGTTTAAGCTACACATATGAATCCTGTATAACTGGTGGTAGTGCAAAGCCCTTCACTCAGTTGATTTTCTTGAACATGTTTTGCGCATTAATATTTATTTTCATAATTTAAAATTATTCAAACAATTTTTTAAATGGGCTAGTTTAAGAAAAGAAACTTTGTTCAGTCTTTTACTACTTAAAAATTTGCTAACTTCAGCTTGGTGTGTTTCCGCCTAGACATCTTCTAGGATTATATAAGTTAATGCATGGTTTTCCACATGGAAATTAGTTTCCTAGCAGGGCTGTTTTTTCATTTTGATAAACAGAGATCTAACTAGTGATACGGGAAGGGGGTGCTGAGGCAAAACAAAGTCTCCCTACATCACCCAGGCTGAGCGTAAGCTTGTGTCTGCCTGCATCCACCTCACAGAATACACTGTGATTGTTTAATTGTGTTATTATGCTGCACAGTAGACAGCTATTAGCCCAGGTCTCCATTGATTGAAAAAGTGCTTCTTCCAATTTATGGCTACCTCAGTACGGTTTCCAGTAATTTTAATGTAAATCGTGCTTTCTTTAGGCCTGGGTTCTGGGATGGGTGGACAAACGTTGTTGTTTTTACCTCGATACAGTAGAGGTATTAATCTCATCGAATTTCTTACCACTGTTGGCTTCCCCATGAGTTCTCACAATTGGGAGTCACTATGTTGTCCTAGTTTTTGTTTTTGCTTTAGGAAACCCAATATATATATTTTAAAAAATCATAAAGAATTCTGTCATAATGAACATTCTGTCACAAAGAGAAATGTTAATAATACCTCTAGACCAAATGCCTGAATAATTATGACTCAATGTATCAAATTTAAAGTTAAATTTACTCCTACGCTCTTGTTCCCCAGACCCCAGATTCATAACACATCCTCCAGTTTTTATATGAAAAATTCAGAAGGTGCTGACATCTGGCTTCCAAAATATTAAGCATGGAGGCGTTCAGTGAAACAATTGCTGTTTTTGAAATGAAACCAATTTTTTGCAAGTCTGTATTATACCACTTTGCTGGTTGAACAATTAAAAAATGTAAACTTGGAAAAATAGAACAAATGCTTAGGACAGCAAACTTATAAAGATCCTCAAGATGACAATAAAGTCCCCGACTCTGATTAGATAACCAGCTGTAGAAGAGTGTTTGCTACAGTAAAGGCTGCTTCTCTTCCAGAATAGGTCTTATCCTGGAAGCATTTACAATGCCCAGAGCACACATTTGGCAATAAATGTATAGGATGCCTGCCTTCAGAACACAGATACAAAATGCTAAATCCCATGTGATAAGGCATGGTTATTTAGTATTGTGAATGGTTGTTTTCTTGACAGGAAGCTTAAACTACCACAGCTAAGATTCATAAAGTCACTGCTGTCTGCTAAAGGTTTATCAGTCTAAGAAAAATCTTCTGACAATGTTAAAGTAGACAATGTGGTAATACAAAGTTATGAATGGCCCACAATGCACTTCTTTGCTCCTGCAGTGCATAATCTGAGCATTTTTTCTCTAGCATTAACTTGTCGTGCAGGTGTTTTAGTTTATGCAAACACGTTTGTGGTGTCTGTGTAGACACAGAAGATGCTGAACACTAATTTTCTGCTTGGGATTAGAACATCATTGTAATGGTATTACCTGTTTGAAGTTTAGGGACTCATAGAATATTTATTCACTATCCTTTGTTAGCAACTTAGAATAGTTCCTGGTGCACAGTGGGTCTTCAAGAATAACTGGTAAAACATCACAGACAAGTGTGGATGACATGTTAGAGAACACAGTCATGTGCTCTTTCTCTGCTCAGAATCAGCAGACTCATTCAGAGCAAGATGCCCAATGCCATTAGTCATTAATCATAGCCATTACCTGCCACATACATTGTTATGGTTTGTGTCTAGGTGTCCCCCAAAGCCTCATGCAGCCATGGGGTGGCTTCTGGAGTTTGTGATGGATTACTGTGGATATCCATGCTGCACCTGCCCTTGGGCAGGTAATTTGCATCACGGTGTGAGGAGGGGAGAGAGGCTGGCTGGCTGCCTGGGCTGCTGCCACTCCCTTCACTCTGCTCTTTGCACCAGCCATGAAAGGTTGCTGTCTGCCCTGTGCCACTCTGCCTCGGAGCCAGCTGAGGATGGACTGAAACTTCCAGCAACTGTGAGCTAAATAAACCTCTCCTTCCTTCATTTTGCATGTCGGGTATTTGTCCCAGCAAGAGAGAAGAGTACCTGAGACACTCATAAGCATGTCCCCACGTCAGGCACGTGTGTGTGCACACTGAGGCAGGTGAGCATAGGGAGGGGAGTGGTGACTACATCTGTATTTTCTTTAGGATCCAAAACACTGATGAGTTTAAAACCTAATCTGTAAGTCTTGGAAGATGGGGTAAAATTGTAAACTATTTTTACCATAACTCCTCTAGAAAGGAACTCTTTTTACACACTAAAACATCTAGGAAAATGTAAAAGTTAGATTTTCCCAAATTCACAAATCTGTGAAATGCATAATATAAAATGTACATATAGGGGTCGGGAAGATGGCTCAGTAGAATAAACGCTTCCCTGACAAGTGCAAGGGTCTGAGTTCAATCCTCGGTTCTGCAAAAATAATTTTTTAAAAAAATGTACATATAAAATATACTAAAGGGCTGGCCAAATAGCTCAGCAGATCAAAGCACCTGCTTAGACAGACCTAGAGGCTGGGGGTTTGATCCCCAGACCTCCGGTGCCACCCCTGCCCCCTAGGGCACATTGAGATGGCAATTGAGACTGGGCATTGTGGTGTGCACCTGTAATCCCAGAACTTGGGAAGCTGAAAACAGGAGACTCACACAAGTCCAATCTCTGTAGTAAGACCCTGTACACTCTGTAGATCCTGTACTAAAAATACCAAAAATAAAAAGTATATACTACAAGAAGCTTCTTTGATTAAAATCATGGGTTGAGGTAGTTGTTCCTAAGTCTCTCAGAGCTCAGACAATTGCTGCTTTTCTGTACTGCATGATGAGAATTTCTTATGTATGTGTGTAGGTCCAGGATAAACCACAAGTACTGGTTTTCAGAGTCAAATTCAAATTTGAATTGAATTTCCCTTTTAGTTCATCTTACTAATGACCGGAGTGCCAGTTTCTTCATTTCTAAAATACACATATCACCAGCTGCCATATGAAGCTGTCATGGATTAGAGATCAAATGCCTGGTTATATATTATCAACAAGTATCCATAGAAACAAAAATATTTTGTTATCTAACTGAAAAAAACTGGAATCCAAAAAAAATTAAGATGTGCTGGGCACATAGATCTGTAACAACTCCTCATGATGAACGTAGTCATGTATGGCAAACAAGAACTAATGGAATAAAAAATTTTAAAAATGATTAAAAAACTATGGCTATTCACTTGTCTTTCCCTTTCAAAAAGAATGGATATTGATATGATCTTAAAGACAAAAAGTCTTTCTAATTATAGCTCAAATTTGTAAAAATAAATAAGTATAAAATTGATACATCATAATTTAAAATATTTTTGCATAGCCAGAAAAGAATCATAAGGAAAATCAAAAGGCAAATAAAAATTCTGGAGAAACAAGTTTAAATCACATATTACCAAGAGATAATTGCCAAAATATGCAAAGATTTTTTTGAAATTAAAAAAAAAAATGGGCAAATGGCCCAACAGGAAAAATGGACAAAGCTTATGAACCAACAGAAAGCAGATACATTTTATTCTATTTTATTTTATTATTTTTTGGCTGGGAAGAACTGGGGATTGAACTCTGGCCTCTGTGCTTGCCAGGAAAGCACTTATTCTACTAAGCTATCTCCCTGGCCTCAGTAGATACATTTTAAACCCATGAAAGATAAGTAACTTTACTTGTGATAACAAAATGTAAATATAACACTATGCTGTAGCAGTCTCTCATCTTTTAAGTTGGCAGAATCTCAAACCAGTTCAAAGCTGTGATAAAAAAAAAATGCATTGCCCATAGAAAAATGATGCAACTCATCAGGAAATAACTAGGAGAACAGCCCAAATGTTTTACAGACAGCTCTGAAAATATACCTATAATTAGAAAGAACTCCGTACTTTCCAGGTCATCAAAGAAATCGCCCAAAGTTGCACTGAGAAAGAGGGTAAAGGAGATTAGGCGACCACTCCAAATAAATACAGAGTTCAAAGCATGCAAGATGATATAAACCTGACTGATCTTGTAGAAATAATGTACAGGAAGAGACATGGAATCATCCTTTCGGAGACAAGCAGAATTAGACTGAGAATTGTAAATACACAGAGAAGCTATCAAAGCAATGAATAGCTTGATACTTATATAACCACTTAATACCTGTCTTGTAGGTGAATATTCTAATACTTTCTGTAGGAGACACTTCCAGGCTCTTGTCTCAGTCCAAGAAGTCAATTTGTAATCCTAAAGACACATTATCGGGATCCCACCAAGTTAACTCCAACCTACCACTCCCAGTGCAACCCACAGCTAAAGTAAAGACACTAAAATATGTTTATAATCATTGGGGAGCCAAGGGGCCCTAAGTCCAGCCATGAAGATGGCTTATGGGGAACCTGGAGGCTGACCCAGGCCTGCACCCAGTTTTATTCAGTGGAGGAGTGGGTTGAGGAAGAATGACCGAGAATTGTGGGAAGTAGGTGAGTACTGTGAGCTGAGCTAGGTGGGCGGCCTACATTTACCTCTGCCATATGCAGAGAGGATATGCAGAGACAGGACAGTACTCTGCATTATAATGAGATAATATCTAAAGTTTGGGGGGGGCTGGTGCTTCAGCTCTGATGTAATCTTTCAAGCCCCAGGAAGTCATAGTCTCTATTTTTTTTTTTTTTTTTTTTCAGAACCGGGGACTGAACTCAGGCCCTTGTGCTTGCCAGGCAAGTGCTTATTCTATTGAGCTATCTCCCTGGCCCCTTTATGTTGAGGCTCATTCCCAGCTGGCAGCACAGAGCACAGGCTTTCTGTCCTGTCTCGACCTGGCTCATATTAAGGAGCAGCAGGTGTAGGTTACCAGGGAAACACACAGGCTACTTTCAAAGACTATCACCAGCACCTTGCTAGACCAATATACATTGCTTAAGGCCAGTTGAAAAGATAAAGAGAAGTCCTAGCCGGCTCTGAACATACCAATTAGAGGAAATAGGGCCAGGCTCAGTCAAAATGGGGACCATCGCTCTTCTCTCAAGGAGAGCTGCTCAGGTGGTCTTCCACACTTTCTTACATGGTCAGTTAACTTCCATGGATTCTTCCTGTTTTGTGTGGCAGATCTAAAACTTGAATGTATGTCAGCATAGCTATAAGTACAATATTCTTTCACCTACACAGTAACTAAAGAGGGAAACAGTGGAGGTGGGGCAAACGGGGCCATTGGCGTGTGAAATGGAGCTGGTCACATTAGAAGGCAGTGTGCATTAGATATAATTAGATAAAGCAGATAATACACATATTTTAGGGACAAAAAGAAGCACCAACTAGTGTGTGAGCAAATTGCTCATTGCTAAAAATTCGACTAGGACTTCAACTGTGGCCCATAGTGCGGAGATACCGCAAGGTTCCTAAGAGTGAAATGAGATGATGAGATCAACATTGAAGAGCCACTGGTCCTAGGGTAGAGAGACTAAAACAGGACAAGAAAGGAAGATACCAAAACAACTAAAGGAATGCAGATCATTGAGCTTATTTTATTTATTTTTGTGACAGACTCAGCCTTCCCTGGGGGTGAGGCTGGTGCGGCATGTGGTGCTGGGGATTGAACCCCAGTCCCTGCTCTTGCCTAAGCTTGCCTAAGCAGGCGCTTTAGACCACTGAGCTATCTCGCCAGCCTGAGCCTCTTTCAA